>NC_079390.1:25591235-25595473 GCF_029220125.1 Pseudoliparis swirei | reverse complement strand
AACAGGAAGTCACGGGAACGCTGACTTCCTGTTAGAACTGTGATGTCACCAGCGCCCCCCCCCTATGCTAAGCTACGCTAACGGTGTTGTGTGCCCAGGCTTCCTGGCCTACGCGGCCGCCGTGCTGCTGCTCTGCGGCGTGCTGGTCGTCTTCTTCTCGCCTCGCGTCGGCCGCTCCAACATCTTCGTCTACGTGGGGATCTGCTCGCTGCTGGGCGCCTTCACCGTGTCCTCCGTGAAGGGCCTCGCCATCGCCGCCCACACCGGTGAGACCACAGAAGAAGAACTCACCTTCCACCGGTTGAGTCCTTTAACACTATAGAAATATACATATATATATATAGATATATACATATAGATATATATCTATATATATATATACATTTATATAGAAATATATATACATATATAAATATCTATATGTATATATATATATACGTATATACATATATACATATATATATATACATATATATATATATATATGTACACTACCGTTCAAAAGTTTGGGGTCACTTAGAAATGTCTTTATTTTTCAAAGTAAAGCACTGTTTTTTCAATGAAGATAACATTAATCATAAATACCCTCTCTACATTGTTAATGTGGTAAATGACTATTCTAGGTGAAACGTCTGGTTTCTAATGACATATCTCCAGAGGTGTATAGAGGCCCATTTCATCATCACTCCAGTGTTCTGATGGTACATTGTGTTTGCTAATCGCCTTAGAAGACTAATGTCTGATTAGAAAACCCTTGTGCCATTATGTTAGCACAGCTGAAAACAGTTATGCTGGTGATATAAGCGATACAACTGGCCTTCCTTTGAGCTTGAAGTTTGAAGAACAAAATGAATACTTCAAATATTAATCATTATTTCTAACCTTGTCAATGTCTTGACTATATGTTCTATGAAATGTTCAATTCATTTATAAATAAAAGTGAGTTTTCATGGAAGACACGAAATTGTCTGGATGACCCCAAACTTTTGAACGGTAGTGTATATATACATATATACCGTATTTTTTGCACTATAGGGCGCACTAGATTATAAGGCGCACTGTCAATGAATGGTCTATTTTCGATCTTTTTTCATATATAAAGCGCACCGGACTATAAGGCGCATTAAGCGGAAAAAAAACAGTCAGATAAGTCAGTCGATCAAACTTTATTAAACGCGTTCACAATAATTCTCAACATTATTCAAACGTTAATGAGCGTATTCACAATAACTACCAACCTTATTCAGTTGTAACACGTAAAATACAACACAATACACTCACTTTTTCAGTTTATTCCTCGTCCACAAATCCTTCAAATTCTTCATCTTCAGTGTCCGAGTTTAACAGTTGGGCGATTACGGCATCCAACATGCCCAATTCCTCGCCATTATCCGAGTCAGTGTCGTTGCTGTTAACTGGCAGTTCAGTGATGATTCCGCCTTGTGAAAGCTCGCCACAGTTGAGACTGATACCTTAGCCCAGGCATCCACGATCCATTGGCATATAGTGGCGTAAGTCGCCCGCGCAGTCTCCCTGTCTTGGTGAATGTGTGTTCGCCTTCTGTCATCCACTGCTCCCACGCAGCTCGCAGTTTAACTTTGAACGCCCTGTTGACACCAATATCTAGCGGCTGTGGTGAAGCACAGTATGTATTACTCCGCGACGCTCCTGGCTACGGTAGCCGTAATGCTGCAAGCGGTGCGGCTTTGTAGTTTACCAAAGTCGTACTAAAACATTTTGACTTAGCGCCTTGAGCGCCTTGTACCACACAAGATCGCTTAGAGGTCAGTAAGCAAAACCAGAATTAATCCATATATACGGCGCTTCGGATTATAAGGCGCACTGTCGTTTTTTGAGAAAATTAAAGGCTTTTAAGTGCGCCCTATAGTGCAAAAAATACGGTATATAGATACATATATCTATATCTATATATAGATATATTTATGTGTATATATATATATCTGTATAGTGTTACGGTGAACATGACCTGCTGTCGAGGGTCCTGGCTCGTGTGCAATGCATTGTGGGACATGCAGCTGTGTGTGTGTGTCCAGTGGTTCGTGACCTCTCGGTGCTCGCCAGCCCGCTCACCTGGATCCTGCTGGTCACGCTCATCGTCTCCATAGTGACGCAGGTGAGTTCCTCTCCTGTGGGCTAAGCTAACGGCGTGCGGGTGAAGGTGAGACCCAGGTGTGCTTTCAGTCAGGCTGGCTGCTCCCCCTGGTGGTCACTCGCCTGTGGTGCGCCTGCAGGTGAACTACCTGAACAAGTCTCTGGACTGCTTCAACACCCTGCTGGTCTACCCCGTGTACTACGTCCTCTTCACCTCCGTGGTCCTGTCCACCTCCGTGGTCCTCTTCCAGGAGTGGAGGCGCATGGCGGCCGTGGACGTGGTCACCACGCTGGGCGCCTTCCTGGTCATCGTGGTGGGCGTGGCCATGCTGCACCTGTTCAAGGAGATGCAGGTCGGTGGGCTGACCCTCACCTTCATAGACAGAAGGAAACGGGATGAGTGAACTCTAAACAAACTCTGGTGTCTCTCAGATGACGTTGGTGCAGCTGACCAATCAGCTGTCTCAGCCGGTGGAGAGGGCGGGGCTTCCACAGGAGGTGTCAGCCAATGGAGGAGCAGCAGCAGGAGGTGGAAGCAACAATAAAAAGGAGGATAAATACGGACTGATGGACAACATGGTGCTAGAGAGTCTTCCTCCCATGAGAGAGGAGGGGCCCAGGGTCTTCATCATCAGCTGAGGAAGACCAGGGGCTTCCTGTCTGGACCTGTAGTCCAGACCGTGGGTTGTAGTCCTGTTCGTCTAAAGACACAAACAACTACGACAAATACACAAACAACTACTACAAACACACAAACAACTACTACAAACAACTACTACAAACACACAAACAACTACGACAAACTACTACAAACACACAAACAACTACTACAAACACACAAACAAACAACTACTACAAACACACAAACAACTACGACAAACAACTACTACAAACACACAAACAACTACTACAAACACACAAACACACAAACAACTACTACAAACACACAAACAACTACGACAAACAACTACTACAAACACACAAACAACTACGACAAACACACACACAAACAACTACTACAAACACACAAACAACTACTAGAGGAAGTGTACAGGAAGTGTAGAGGAAATGTACACAGTGAAGAGGAAGTGTAGCGGAAGTGTACTCAGTGTAGAGGAAGTGTACACAGTGAAGAGGAAGTGTACACAGTGAAGAGGAAGTGTAGAGGAAGTGTACACAGTGTAGAGGAAGTGTACACAGTGAAGAGGAATTGTAGAGGAAGTGTACACAGTGAAGAGGAAGTGTACACAGAGATCAATACACTTCCCTTCCCATTGGCAACTTTAATAATCAGCTGCTAAAGAAGAGTTTGTTTAACAAACATTTTGTGAATGGTGTGTTGTTGTTGTTGTTGTTGTTGACGGATGAAAGAACAACAGCAGGGCGGTGTGACGGCTCCCTGGACGTCCTCTGGGCCTGGAGGAAGCAGCTGCTTCCGGAGCTCCTCCTCCTCATGGAGCTGAACACCGCCCACTTAAAGGGAAACACACGTCTCCCTGCTGGTGGTGTTTCTCCCTGAGCCGTGAGCTCTGGTCTCTCTCGAGGAGCCTTCACACCGTGTTCAGCCTCAGGCTCCATCTCACCAGACGCGCCTCAGAAACGCGTCGCCCGCTCAACCTTTGATCCCCTCTGGCGCCTTTCAGACGCGTCTTCTAAACGCCACGCGGCGGGTTTCTTGCGCTTAAAAGCTAAAATATTCTCAACTTTAGACGCGAGGCGCGGAGGAGCGCCGCTCGTCAACGACACACTCGGCCAAGGCAGCCAATGGGATCAAGCAGGAGGCCCAAGGCAGCCAATGGGATCAGGCAGGAGGCCCAAGGCAGCCAATGGGATCAGGCAGGAGGCTTTCCTTCCTGTCCCCCGAGGAGAACTTCATCTTGTATATTATATTCACGGTATTTAATGACGAGGATCTTTATCATCCTGAATCTACTCTCAAACTCACTCGTGCTCAGGAAGGGAGCTGAAGCCATGAGACACAACTCATGGAGGAGATGCTGGTGTTCGCCGAACTCTTATCATTCTTCTTTTTTTTAAATATCTTGAACCCAAAAGCAACGGTTGGTTGCGCGCGCAGGTCCGCTCCACAGCGCCGCGCTGTTTGGCCCGGCACGTTTTTGACAAGA
>NC_079390.1:25531235-25588735 GCF_029220125.1 Pseudoliparis swirei | reverse complement strand
GTGTGTGAGTCTCCTGTGTGTGTGTGTGTGTGTGTGTGTGAGTCTCCTGTGTGTGTGTGTGTGTGTGTGTGTGTGTGAGTCTCCTGTGTGTGTGTGTCCTGTGTGTGAGTCTCTGTGTGTGTGTGTGTGTGTGTCTCCTGTGTGTGTGTGTGTGTGTGTGTGTGAGTCTCCTGTGTGTGTGTGTGTGTGTGAGTCTCCTGTGTGTGTGTGTGTGTGTCTCCTGTGTGTGTGTGTGTGTGTGTGAGTCTCCTGTGTGTGTGTGTGTGTGAGTCTCCTGTGTGTGTGTGTGTGTGTGTGTGAGTCTCCTGTGTGTGTGTGTGTGTGTGTGTGTGTCTCCTGTGTGTGTGTGTGTGTGTGTGTGTGAGTCCTGTGTGTGTGTGTGTGTGTGTGTGAGTCTCCTGTGTGTGTGTGTGTGTGTGTGTGTGTGTGTGTGTGTCTGTGTGTGTGTGTGTGTGTGTGAGTCTCTGTGTGTGTGTGTGTGTGTGTGTGTGTGTGAGTCTCCTGTGTGTGTGTGTGTGTGTGTGTGAGTCTCCTGTGTGTGTGTGTGTGTGTGTGTGTGTGAGTCTCCTGTGTGTGTGTGTGTGTGTGTGTGAGTCTCCTGTGTGTGTGTGTGTGTGTGTGAGTCTACCTGTGTGTGTGTGTGTGTGTGTGTGTGTGTGAGTCTACCTGTGTGTGTGTGTGTGAGTCTACCTGTGTGTGTGTGTGTGTGTGTGTGTGTGTGTGTGTGTGTGTGTGTGTGTGTGTGTGTGAGTCTCCTGTGTGTGTGTGTGTGTGTGTGTGTGTGTGTGAGTCTCCTGTGTGTGTGTGTGTGTGTGTGTGTGTGTGTGTGTGAGAGTCTCCTGTGGCGTCTCAGCAGCAGTCAGATAGGAGAGAGATACAAGATTATATGATCAGGTTAAGAGATTAATCAGAATGGACCGAGAAGGAAGAAATCAGCCACAACAACAGAGACACACACAGAATCAGAAACAGTTTTATTGCCAGGAATGTTTACACAAACGAGGAATTTTTTTGGCCGAAGGTGCAACATTTGGACATGACAAACAAACAACAATCAACACGACAGAAAGACAACAAGTAATGTGAAAGTGTTTGGGTGTGTGCTTCAAGTGGTGTGTTTTAGTTAAAAGTGTATGTTACACGTGGCGTGTGTTTAAGTTAAAGTGCATGCAAATAAAGTGGCATGTGTGTGGAGGAGGCCTCAAGTTAAAGTGCATGTTAAAGTGACGTGTGTGGAGGAGGCCTCCAGGAGGGAAGAAGAAGGAGGAGGGAGGAGGAGGGGGAGGAAGAGGGAGGAGGAGGAAGAGGAAGGAGCGGGAAGAAGGAGGAGAGAGGAAGGTGGAAGAAGAGGTGGTAGTCCTGGGGGTGACAGTCAGTCAGTCCCGGGTTCCATTGATGAGCCCGACTGCCGGGGAAAAACTTTTGTGGTGGGTGGTCTTTGTCCTGATGGATCGCAGCCTCCTCCGAGGGAGGGACTCGAACAGGAGTGTCCAGGGTGGGAGGGTCAGCGACAATCTTTCTGGCCCGCTTCAGTGACCTGGAAGTGAACAGGACCTGGAGGAAGGCAGATTGCAGCCGATAACCCTCTCGGCCGAGCGGATGATGCTCTGCAGCCTGCGCTTGTCTTTGGCTGTGGCTGCAGGGTGCCAGACGGTGATGGAGGAGCAGATGATGGACTCAACGATGGCCGTGTAGAATTGTACCATCATTCTCCTGGCAGGTTGAATTTCCTCAGCTGCCTCAGGAAGAACATCCTCTGCTGGGCCTTCTTGGTGATGGAGCTGACGTTCAGCTCCCACTTGAGGTCCTGGGTGATGATGGAGCCCAGGAAGCGGACGGACTCCACAGCGTCGACGGGGGAGTCACACAGGATGAGGGGGGGTGGGGCTGCATTCCTCCTGAAATCCACAACCATCTCCACTGTCTTCAGAGCGTTGAGCTCCAGGTTGTTCTGGCTGCACCAGGTCACCAGGTGGTCAGTCTCCCACCTGTAGGCGGTCTCGCCCCACCAGAGATGAGCCCAATGAGGGTGGTGTCATCCGCGAACTTCAGGAGCTTGACGGACTGGTGACTGGAGGTGCAGCTGTTGGTGTACAGGGAGAACAGCAGAGGGGAAAGAACACAGCCTTGGGGGGAACCTGGTGGTCCGGGAGCCTGAGACGTGTTTCCCCAGCCTCACGTGCTGCTTCCTGTCGGTCAGGAAGTCTGTGATCCACCTGCAGGTGGAGTCGGGCACGTGCAGCTGGGAGAGCTTGTCCTGCAGCAGGGACGGGATGATTGTATTGAAAGCAGAGCTGAAGTCCACAAACAGGATCCTGGCGTAGGTTCCTGGGGAGTCCAGATGCTGGAGGATGTAGTGAAGGGCCATGTTGACTGCATCGTCTACAGACCTGTTGGCTCTGTAGGCGAACTGCAGGGGGTCCAGGAGTGGGTCGGTGATGGTCTTGAGGTGTGACAGGACCAAGCGTTCAAAGGACTTCATGACCACAGAGGTCAGGGCGACGGGCCTGTAGTCATTGAGTCCTGTGATCTTGGGTTTTTGGGACGGGATGATGGTGGAGGCCTTGAAGCAGGCTGGAACGTGGCATGTCTCCAGGAGGTGTTGAAGATGTCGGTGAACACCGGAGACAGCTGGTCAGCACAGTGCTTCAGGGTGGAGGGGAGACGGAGTCCGGCCCGCTGCTTTGGGGGTTCTGCTTTTGAACAGCCTGTTGACGCCTCTCCAGGATGACGAGGGTCGTCGCTGAGTTGATGGAGGGTGCTCCAGAGGTGTGAGCCCCTGATGGGCTGGGGAGGGTGGGCTGATGGTCTGTGGCTTGTTGATGGGGCTGTGGGGATTGTCTCAGGACTGCTCCATTGTCTTTCAAAGCGGCAGTAGAACTCATTGAGCCTCTGCCAGAAGCACATTGTTCATGGAGTGGGTGATTTGGGCTTGTAGTTGGTGATCTGCCTGAGCCTCTCCAGACAGAAGCAGAGTCGTTTGCTGAGAGCTGCTGTTGCAGTTTCTCAGAGTACAGACGTTTAGCATCTCTCACCGCCTTGCTAAACCTGTATTTGGACTCTGTGTACAGGTCCTTGTCCCCACTCCTGAATGCCTGGTCCTTCTGCAGTCTTAGCTTCCTGAGCTCCCCTGTGAACCAGGGTTTGTCGTTGTTATAACTCACCCTGGAGCTGGATGGAATACAGCTGTCCTCACAGAAGCTGATGTAGGAAGTTACAGCCTCTGTGTACTCATCCAGGCTGTTGGTAGCAGTCCTGAAGACATCCCAGTCAGTACAGTCAAAGCACGCCCGTAGATCCTCCAGAGCCTCACTGGTCCACTTCTTTAACTTCCTCACCACAGGTTTGCAGAGCTTTAGTCTCTGCCTGTATGAGGGAATCAGATGAACCATGACGTGGTCAGAGTTTCCCAGTGCAGCTCGAGGACGGCGTGATAGGCCCTGCTGATTGTTGTGTAGCAGTGGTCCAGAATGCTCTTCTCTCTAGTAGGGCATTTAATTAACTGTCTATATTTAGGGAGTTCGTGGCTGAGGTTTCCTTTGTTAAAATCCCAGTACAATAACTAAAGAGTCCGGGAAGGTCCGCCCACACACCGTATCTGTTCGGCGAGGGTCTGTTGTGCCTCTTGCACGTTCGCGCGGCATGTAAACTCCGCCAGGATGAATGAAGCGAACTCACGTGGGAGTAGAAGGGTTTGCAGTGAATGATAAAGATTCCAGGTCCGGCGAACAGTGCTGTAGAATCACCGTTACGTCGTTGCACCAGCCGTTGTTGAGGTAAAAGCAGATTCCTCCACCCTTTGTTTTTCCGGAGAGCTCCGTGTCCCGTCCGCCGAACAGCTGGAAGCCAGCGAGCTGGAGCGCAGAGTCTGGTATCGATCCACTAAGCCATGATTCCGTAAAGCACAGGACGGAGGATGAGGAGAAGTCTCTGTCTCTCCCCACCAGCAGCTGGAGTTCGTCCAGTTTGTTGCACAGTGAGCGGACATTGGAGAGAAATATGCCCGGCAGCGCTGTACGAGATCCCGCTTCAGTGCATAAGCGCCCCTGAGCGATTCCCTCTCCGGCGGCGTCTCACCGCGTGGGCGAAGGTGAGCACACCTTTTACAAAAGAGACAGCAGAGACACACACAGAGACACACAGAGACACACACACATAAACAGACACACACACACAGAGACACACACATATACACACATAAACAGACACACACACAAACAGACACACACATACACACACACACACACACATACACACAGACATACATACACACACAGACACACACAGACACATACACACAGACATACATACACACACACATACACACACACATACACACACACACAGACACATACACACACATACACACACAGACACACACACACACACACACACAGCTGAGCCCACATTACATCTCTTCGAACAGCTACAAGTAGCGTGCTAGCTAGCATTAGCATATTAGCGCGGGGTGTCTGTCAGCGCCACCTTCAGGACACCTTGTGCATCACAGGGGCCGCCCAGGTCCTGGCTCCTCATTGGTTGATGAAGTGGATGCTGTGAGACAGGTGTTCCCTCAGAGCGGACAGGAAGGGATGCGCTTCATATGCCAGCTCCTGATTGGCTGCTGAGGCACGCCTTGCCTTCCAATCACATCTGGATCATTCTGTCCATGAGCTGCGTGTCAATAAAGCTTTGTGTGTGTGTGTGTGTGTGTGTGTGAGTGTGAGTGTGAGTGTGTGTGTCTATATGTCAGTGCAGATAAGGCACTCTGCTTCTGTGTGTGTGTGTTGTAGTATATAACTATATGTATCAATATATAGATACATACATATATTATATATAATATATATAATGAATACATATAATATATACAAATAATATTGACATATTATATATATATTGTATATATATACATATAATATATATATGTATATATAATAGACATATATATTATATATACATGTATTTATTATAAATACATGTATATATAATATATGTATATACATATAAATTAGGGTTGGGTACCGAAACCCGGTGCCATGTGGTACCGGTTCCAATACAACCGGTATTACCCGGACCGAACGCAACGCACATTTCGGTGCCTCTTTCCGGTGCCTGAGCCGATTGAAATTGAAAACAACTATTGTTGTGAACTTCTGTGGTGACTCCGCCCCGTCAGCAGGTGACTCCGCCCTGTCAGCAGGTGACTCCGCCCCGTCAGCAGGTTGAGCCTCTCATATGTAACTGAGAGGAGGCGTGGCCTGTGTGACTGAGCCGTGTGGAGCACACCAGCGTCAGGCTGGACGACGGGGAGACCGATGATGACGAGCAGCCGGAACTCACATTAGTACGTAACGTTGACTGCAAGTCTTGCATTCATAAAAGTAGCCCAAGAAATAAGGGTTAGCTATTATAACCATGCTTAAGCTAGCTCGTAGCTAGCGCTAGCTACGAGCTACGAGCGTGACAGTCTGTCAGCAGGTGTGTTGGTGTCCAGCGGTCCCGGCTGTTTACCCGGTGTTACCGGGAATATAATGACGGAGGAATAAAGACCGGGGGCGTCACTTTGTTTCAGTGTAACTGGCTGTCAGAAGCAACACTTTATGTGTCACGTGTCATCTTCAGTCCCTCTGATTGGTTGTTCTCTTTGCCCATCAACACAGTGACAGGATTAACCCTATAAGGTCTGCACATGACAATACATATCACATATAACGGAGAACATTGTGTCTGTTAACAGTCTGATATCCGTTGTGTGTCGGTGCTCCATGATAACGGCTTCTACAGGGAATATGGCCCAAGAGGTTTTTAATGTCCTCATTGTGCGTTTAAAAAAAAAGTATCGGTTCAGGCACCGTTTAGGCACCGGTATCGTTTTAAAAGTACGGGTTTAGCACCGGTATCGGAAAAAACCCAAACGATACCCATCCCTACATATAATATACATATATTATATATAATATGTCTGCACAATTCAAATTAAACGATATATTAGTGACATCACTCTGGCTCCCTCTAGTGACGCCGACATTAAACTACCCGTATTTTTTGCACTATAGGGCGCAATTAAAAGCCTTTAATTTTCTCAAAAAACGACAGTGCGCCTTATAATCCGAAGCGCCGTATATATGGATTAATTCTGGTTTTGCTTACTGACCTCTAAGCGATCTTGTGTGGTACAAGGCGCCAGGCTAAGTCAAAATGTTTTAGTACGACTTTGGTAAACTACAAAGCCGCACCTGCAGCATTACGGCTACCGTAGCCAGGAGCGTCGAGTAATACATACTGTGCTTCACCACAGCCGCTAGATATTGGTGTCAACAGGGCGTTCAAAGTTAAACTGCCAGCTGCGTGGGAGCAGTGGATGACAGAAGGCGAACACACATTCACCAAGACAGGGAGACAGCGGGCGGCGACTTACGCCACTATATGCCAATGGATCGTGGATGCCTGGGCTAAGGTATCAGTCTCAACTGTGGGCCGAGCCACAAAGGCCGGAATCATCACTGAACTGCCAGTTAACAGCAACGACACTGACTCGGATAATGACGAGGGAATTCGGCATGTTGGATGCCGAATCGCCCAACTGTTAAACTCGGACACTGAAGATGAAGAATTTGAAGGATTTGTGGACGAGGAATAAACTGAAAAAGTGAGTGTATTGTGTTGTATTTTACGTGTTACAACTGAATAAGGTTGGTAGTTATTGTGAATACGCTCATTAACGTTTGAATAATGTTGAGAATTATTGTGAACGCGTTTAATAAAGTTTGATCGACTGACTTATCTGACTGTTTTTTCCGCTTAATGCGCCTTATAGTCCGGTGCGCTTTATATATGAAAAAAGATCGAAAATAGACCATTCATTGACAGTGCGCCTTATAATCTAGTGCGCCCTATAGTGCAAAAAATACGGTACTTTATATTTATATTTCTTGAATCACATTGTGTTGTTGAGTTAAAGACTAACGACCTCTGTGTGTTCTAGAGGTCAGGAGACTCCAGGGTCATGATTCAGGTTTTATTTCAGCTCTCATCGTGTCTCACATCTTCTCAGAGGTCAACAACAACAACAGCAGCAGCAGCAGTTCAGTCGATCTTCACTTCGATGTCGACGGGCTTCAGTTCTCGGACGAACTCGACGTCGTCGTCGTCGTCGTCTCTAAGCTCCGCCCCCCCGACCTCGTCCCGCGGCTCGTCCTTCACGCCGCCGCCGGCTCCGGGCAGCTCCACGGCGCGGTCCAGGTAGGCGCCCGGCCGGCCGCTCTTCGCCGCGATGGCGACGACCTGCGTGGCCACGGCCCAGGCGAACTCCACCTTGCCGCCCGGCCGGGCGCTCAGGTCGAAGTTGTAGTCCAGGATGTCGTACAGCGCCGGCACGTAGCGGTTGCAGCGGCGCCGCACGTAGCGGTGCATCTCCAGCAGCGCGCCCCTCGTCAGCGCCCGCAGAGCCAGCTTGGGTTTGGCCGCTCGCCGGACGCCGACGTCGAGGTCCAGTCCGATCTGCTGGCAGACCCGGTAGACCGGGAGCTCCTCCTCAGTGGCCGGCGCCGGCCGCGGGTCGGGCGGCGCGTCGAGCGGGACCGCGGCGTTCAGCCAGCGGTCCGTCTGGGGCGAGGCGGCCCGCCCCCCCACCGGGGTCCTCTGGGTGCGGTACCACCGGCCCACGGCCCGCGAGGCCTCCGCGGCGCCGCCCCGCAGGTCCAGGTGGAAGTTGCGCTCCAGGACGTCGCTCGCCGTCTGCCGGGCCGAGCCGCACAGCCGCCGGGCGAAGGAGAACACCTCCAGCACGGCGCCGGCGGTGACCGCCGTCAGATCCAGCTTCTGGCCCGCCGGGCGCCGCGCGGCCGCCCACAGGTCCAGACCCATGCGCCCGCAGAACGGGTACGGGTCCCGGCTCCGGGCCGGCGGCTCCGGGCCGGTCTGGAAGTCTCGGGTCACGTCGACCATGTTGTAAACCTCCGGGAACTCGAAGAGACGCCCGAGGACGGCGTGGTCCTGGCGCCCGGCGGCGCGGAGCAGCTTCTCCCTGGCGCTCATGTAGAGGAGGAAGTTCTGCCGGTGCGGCCCGCCCTGCAGCAGCAGGTGGAAGTTGTTGTCCAGAATCTCAAACACAAAACTGCGTAAACTCTTCGCCATCGCCGTGGAGAACTGATAAACCTCACGCAGAACCCCGTTGGTGAGCAGCCGGCGGTCCAGGCGGCGCCGGCCGGCCGCGGCCACGTTGAAGTCCAGCCCTCGCTCTCTGCAGCGGGCGAACGAGTCCTCCCCCCGGCCGGACGCCAGGATGCGGCGGCAGCGAGCGGCTCGCCGCGCCCACAGCGCCGCGCGCACGCCCGCCTCCACCGGGCCGCCCTCGGAGAACAGGGCCGAGACGCTCTGTGGACGAGCGGCGGCCTCCCCCTGCTCCTCCTCCTCCTGCTCCTCCTCCTCCTGCTCCTCCTCCTCCTCCTCCTGCTCCTCCTGCTCCTCCTCCTCCATCCCTTCTTCCCGTCCGGCCTCTGAATCCGACTGCGTCTCCGGCTCACACTCCACGGGGCACATGTAGGAGACGTCGATGGCGTCCTCGTCCGGCGCCGCCCTCCTCTTGCCGGCCACCACGAGTCCTTCCGGCTCCCGCTGGACGTAGGTTCTCCTTTTGCGCTTCCGGGTCTGGACCTCAAAGCGCTCCTTTCGGAACGCCTCCTTGTCCCCGGCGGTGAGGCAGGTGTTCCTCCTCTCCGTCACCTTGACGACCTGCAGGCGGAACCCCGCCCTCTCCATGGCGAGGCCGAAGTTGTGCAGCACGAGGTCCAGGACGATGCCGGTGTGCGTCCCGCAGAGCAGCCGGGAGAAGTCCAGCATCTCCAGCATCACGGCGTTGGTGGCCCGACCGGGCGCCAGCCGGGCCCGGCCGGCGCCGCCCGTTCGGACCGCCAGCGTCACGCCGAGCGCTTTGCAGAACGGGTAGGCGTCGGCGATGAGCTTCACCCGGGGGCCTTCTCGCTTCTTCATCAGGAGCGCCGCCCCCCCGCTGGCCGCCGCCCGCTCCGCCGAGAGCAGCGAGCTGTCGGCCAGCGTGTTCCTCTTGGGGCAGTAGCGCTGCGGCCGGCCGGCGGCGCGCTCCGGGAACAGGAAGGTTTCCCTCCAGCGCCGCGGCTTCATCCGGATGTTCTCCCGCAGCAGCTTCACCTTGTTGTGAACGCGCGTGACGTAGTCGTAGCGCTGCCGCTCGTCGTCCGCGGCAACGCCGAGCTCGAAGTTGAACTCCAGCATTTCGAAGAAGAAGTACGACTCGGACCGGTTGACGGTGCGGGCGAAGTAGCAGAGCTCCAGCATCACGCCGTTGGTCAGCAGGCCCGGGGCGAGAGGCTCCGCCCTCTCCAGCGCCGCGTTGAACTCCAGACCGACCGCCACCGACTCGGGGAACGGGACGGCGCTCTTCTGGTAGCGGACGCCGTGGTGGATCCGCTGGCGCCAGATGTAATCATCGGTGCACTCCATGTGGTCCTGGAGGAGAGCCGCTCACGACCTCCGGCCGGAGGACTCGATCCGAAACTTTACGGAATAAAAGAGAAAAGAATGTCGTATATAACGATGACGAAACACCAGGTGACACCAAGTTAAACTAATTATTCTCTTTAGAAACAGACGCGGTGTTTCTCTGTGTTTCCCTGTTCAGGTGCTCCGACATGAACTACGTCTCAGAGCTCAGGACGAGGACTGCAGTACACAGACTTCACCACCAGGTGTCAGTCTCACACCAGCCTCGGATGAAGCCGAGAGCTCTATCGTTGTATTAGTACTTTTACCAGAATACTTTCTCCACCTCTGATGAATATTTTATAGAAATCAAATTGTTTAAAGGGATCAAGAACTTTTACAATTCTGGATATATTGATATTTTAAAAGGGGAGGAAATAAAATAAAAGGAAATTAAACTGAATCAAACTAAAATAATCTCTTCTTATTACAAAGCCACCCCACAGAATATATATAAATATAAAAAACGTCTTATATACAACAGAAAAAGACAATGTTAGTCAAACAAACATAGATTCCTAATGAATAACAAGTAAATGAAAATGATAAAAAATAGGACATGACGTCACTAGATCTCAAGCAGTGAATGAACTATTTAAATATGTTGTATTCATTAATAGTTTCTTTGTTCATAATAATCACTTATGGTTCTGTTATTGTTCTATTTCAGGCGTTTTCAACGTGATTTGTTTGAATGTAATGTAATGACTGCGTTTTTTTACCAGAGAAGACCTGAACGCACCAAAATGGCGGCACTCCGCGCGAACACAAACTTCTTCCTCAAAGTTTAAGTGAAGCCGCTCGAGGCGACGCCGCGGGGCCGGCGCGCGCCTCCCGGGTGGAGCGCGAGCACTTACCGGACACCGGGGCGCCGCTCGGGGACCGGGCGGCGGAGCGACGGGACGGAGAAGGTTCCGGTCCGCACCGATCACGAGGCGCCAAAACGAGCAGCGGCGCAGGAAGCAGCCCCAACAGGACGCGTTCAGGGACGCGTCGGCAGCTCCGCCCTTTCAGAGTCAAAGAAGCGAGTTCCATGAAGCGTTATATTATGGAATTTCAAAGTTAGTTCTTTAAAAAGAATGAAGCCCGTCAAAAGTTTACATGTAAAAATAAAAATGATTTTTGAAGATAGAATAAAATAAAAACGTGTTTCCGCCCAGTTTCGAACTGGGGACCTTTCGCGCCAGAGCCGTGTATAGTAGTCCTTAACTTTCCTTAACTTTTCCCATTCATTCTCTATGGTAGTTCTTATCACTACCGATGCGATATAACTTTGGCCACAAGTGGGATTTTGGGGGCGCTGTTTCCCTCCTGGACACGAGGCAAAGAGACCCGTATGTTCCCCTTTGAGTGAGAGACAACCTGCAGCAGAACACACCTGAGGCTCGCGCAGCATCTTTTCGCAGTTCTTTTTCGGACCAACAGTTACACGTAAGTACGCCGCATTTTGTTAATGAAGTTACTTCATGAACGGTTCTCAGTTGTATATGTTGGTCAACTGCTTCTATAGTTTACTTTACTTGTGTTGGTTAGCATTGTAACCCTGTGTGTTGTTAGCACCGTACGGTTAGTATTGAATGGGACGTATTTAATGAATATTGTTGTGTGTGTAACGTGGTCAACATCAACAGGAACTCATTGACTTGTCTTTATGAATAATATTAGTTTGAATGGGTAATTACTACAGTTCCCCACGTTTAAGATGGGTTCAAGTTCTATGACAATGCTTAAGCAGAATAAAGAATAATAAGGTGGAAAACACTTAGTTTTTTTTGTCCGTCTGCCTATATCTGTGTAATAAATGAAGCTGTTACCTAGTTATTACAAATGCTCATCACTGTTAACGTGAGGGACTCTGTCTATGCGCTGCGTTGTGTTTTGCTGTGCACAGGAGATGATGAAGAAGACCACCAACTTCTTCCCAGGCAGGAAGGCGGTGTCCTTCAGAAAGGGCCCATCAGGTCATCTGCGGCAGGATCCCTCTCAGGCACTGCTTTTTTTCCTCTTCCTACCTAGAGACCTACCGGGTAACTGTAACTTGGAGAGGATCTGTCTGAGATCCTGTCCTCTCACTGGGGTTCCTCAAGGTCCCCCCCTCCTCCTCTCTCTCTGTATACAAATTCTCTCGGGCTCGTCATTCTGTCGATGGCTTCTCCTACCATAGCTATGCTGATGACACCCAACTGATCTTCCGTTTCCACCGTCCGAAACACAGGTGGCGTACGAATCTCTGCCTGTCTGACTGACATCTCAGTGGATCAACCCCAAGACTGACTAGCTATTCTTCTGGAAAGGAAAGGCCCCCCCACCCGACCTGACTATCACCTTCAAGCTCTCTGTGTGTTGGCCCCCCCGACTGCCAGGAACCTCGTGACACTCGACAGTCAACTCTCCCTGACGTAACACATCGCTGGCGACTGACTGCCTCTGGGTACATGCTGCACAACATCAGCGCCCAGAAGGCAGAAGGGGCTGAGTTCTAGGCTCTGGTCATTTCCGCCACGACTACTGCAACTCCTCCTGGCTGGTCTACCCGCTAAGGCCATCCGACCTCTGCAGCTCATCAGCCTCCGAAAAATTCACACCACTCCGCCCTCTCCGCTCTCCACTGGTTACCGTGGCTGCTCACTCCAAAACAAAATACTGGTCCTGGTCCTGGCGGGCCGGAGACGGCCCGGGCATATCCGGGGATATGGTCACACGCGACACCCCCGCCGCACCGCCCGCCGGCACAGCAATCGACAGACTGCCTCCCTCCTGCACCTCGAGCTACTCTACATCCATCCAGACTGTTGCTGTCCTCCTCAGTGTGGTGAACGACTCTCCCACTACATCAGGACAGCAGAAAGTCTACACATCTCCGTCGGAGACTGAAAACACACCTTCCGACTATATCTGGATTAAAACACAGATTAGCACTTCAGTGGCACTTAGATAGCACTTACTAGGTTGAAATGCACTTATTGTAAGTCGCTTTGGATAAAAGCGTCTGCTAAATGACATGTAATGTAATGTAATGAGGCCATGAGGATGAAAACCGATCCCTCGCTTCAGGACAAGTCTCCTGCTCAGCTCCAGCATCATGTGAGCACCAATGCTCTGACCGCGGTCCTTCAGCGGGGAGGAGATGTGTCCGACCGGCAGGAGGTGATGGGGGAGTACGGCCCACCCCCTGCAGCCACATCTAGAACTCTAGGTCAGCTCGCTAACACATACAGCTCTGTAGTGACCATGTACCACACACACACCTCATGCTCATGGTTCATCTCCCAGTGATGGAGGAGGAGCTGGAGAGAGAGATGTTGAATCTGGCTCCCTCTAAGTTCGACACTAGACTAAGTGGATCTACTCTAACAAACGGAGCTTTTTTAAATCGTACTGTACATGGTAACAATCTCATGTCATCGCCTGTGCTTTCAGGGCCCCCAGCAGCAGTCTCCAGAGCCCCGGATGTGTCTTCACCAACAGGTTCTTCTCCACCCGTGTGGAGGGAGGATTCGGTTTTCACCAGAGTCCTCCTGCTATTCCTATTCTTTGAAATAGTTTGTTATTGTGGCGTGTTCTGGCCTGTTCTGATGTGTTTCTTCTCCGACTAACTGAAGGATTTAACATGTCGCCTATGATGGTAAGTGTTTTCCTTTTTTTGCATGCTTTCTCTAGGCTGTCCCTCCAGGATGTGAACAAAAACCGTTCATACATGCCACATCTTTGATTGACAGGCTGTGTGCTATATATTGCTATTGTTTCTCTGCATTACCTGACAAACAAAATAGCAACTTAGAATTAAAGTAAAGGGTATTTTAATTCTGAAAAAGCAGCAGGTAAATATACACTGAGAAGCATTAACACACTTTGTGTAAGGAAAATGACAAAGAGTTGTTGTTCCAAGTCACCAGCTGCAGCGACTGTTTCCCTTGTGGCTAAAGCTTCAGTAAAAGGTTATTATTTAGTTTTGCTCCTCACGTTCCACCATCCTGAACGTCGTTCTCACTACATGTCGTTTCTTTGTTTTTCTTTCGATCCCACAGCGAAGACTCTGCTGCTGGTCCCTCCTCAGCTGCTCGCCATCGCCCCTCAGCTTGGTGAGGGAAGATCAGGAGCCCAACGTGTTGAGGCCAAGTGTGTCGTGCTCCTCGCCTCGCAGGGTGTTATAGAGTGTATATTAATCATGTATTGATAACATCTGCTGTTAACAATTAGTTTTTCACATCTGTTGTTCAAACTTTGTTCCAAAGCACATGCAAAGCCAGCGTCCCACACCTCTTCTGCAGAGCCGGAGATACGAAGTGACCACACATATATATATAGTTCGAGTAATACTTTTTTATTCATTTCATTTGTTTTACATTAATTCTTTGAGAGGATTTTAATTGTGTTCATTTTAGAATTCAGCTGTGTATTTTCAATAAAATATATTAAAATCATCCCTTTGACTGTCTTCACTTTCGTGGAATTAATACATGGAAAAATAAATAATACAATATTTAGATATGATCAGCTGTATACTTAATCATGTATACAATAAACATGTTGTGCCCTAATAAAAGTACATCTGAAGCATTATATTTAAAGATTAATATTATTTGCATTATTACTTTAGGGCTATAAATGATTCTATTTCGATTCTTTAATTTTAAGTAAGTGATGCATGCTAAACAAATAAAGAAAGTTTATTATTGAGATTAAATGTAGGTGTCTTCTCACATTTTGGATAATTTAAAAATAAAAAATACTCTTATTAAATTAGTTAAGGTGGGAATTGAAGCGCCTCTCGGCTCTCCAGCATGAAAAGTCTCCTACTGGTATACGCGGCTGGCCTTCGCGTGTGAGGCGAACGTGATAACCACTACACTACGGGAACTGAGTATTGCCCCTGACTCTGTGGGTAATAGTAGCGCGACCAATCAGCGGCCAGCTCTGTATCAGTAAGGCCTTAACTTCCTTAACGTCCCCCATTCATTCTCTATGGTAGTTCTTATCACTACCGATGCGATATATCTTTGGCCACACGTGTGATTTGGGGCGCTGTTTCCCCCCTGGACACAGAGCAGGAGACCCCGTTTCCCCCTGGGTCCCGGCCGCGAGACTCCGATGGTCCCTAACCTCAATGTGGCCTTCAGTCCTGCTCAGGGGGGGCCACAGGTAGACCATCTACACAAATGCGAAATATATATATATATATATATATATATATATAATGTTTTCTTAATTATTTTTCTTTATTTCATAATTACTATCTAATTTATTTGAGAATAATAATTTAGGACAGGACTACATCAGCATGTTTGCTTTTACATGTTCAGTCTTTCTGTCTATTAAAAATAATAATATGGTATTGAACTAAAATGATTGACTGAATAAAAATACACAAACTAATTGTTCAGAGGTTATGAGTAAACTATGACTCATGACTCATCTGGGTAATAAATAAAGCTGTTAACTAGTTACTACAAGTTATATTATAAATACAATGGTCTTAATATATTGTTCATGAACCAGAATCCTTTGACTGTCTTGACTTCAGGGGGATTAACGGAACAATAGATCATAAGAGTCAGCTGGACAGTACACATGTGTTTCCTTCTTGAAGTACATTGGACACATATTTAAAGATGACTATATTATGTGCATGATTATTTAGAGATACATTATTCTACTTTAATTCTTTGTGAAGTAACGTTATGAAGTAATACATGAAGGGTGATTATCATTGAGGAGTTTAGTTCTGCTTCACTGGGTCCGGCGGGAATCGAACCGCCGACCGCAGGAGAGCGAACAGCTGGTGAGTACACAGAGTACTGCACTCATGTACATGTACCTGTAACCCACTGATTGGCTCAGGGAGGAAAGACTTTCAATTGGCCAATCCAGGACCTGAGTCCTGATAAATATCCGGGTCAAGGGAGGTCACTTCCTGTTCTCGTGTGGGTGCAGACAGCGGTGAGTGCAGCGAGAGTTTACCTCCATTACTTTTAAGTTAATTTTGTGTTGTAGTCTGTGCAATGTGCTGAGAATATTTTGTGTAAATGTTAGACCTCCATTTTGTTATATTACATGGTTTTATCCTTTTCTTTTGTATTTCCCTGACTATGTCAGCGCTTTTGGTTACTGCTGTTACATTTGTTTGTGTTTTGAATCAACTGTTTTGTGTGACCTTGTGTACAGGTCAGGTTTTTGGGATACCCACTTTGTATCCAAGGAAGATGGCGAGCTACCCACGAGATGGATGAATAACATGCCCACTGTGAAAAGTTTCTTTTGATTATACATATGTTTACTGGATTTATGTTTATGTTCAGTAAAAAGCCTTAAACCTCAACTATTTGATTTTGTGGTTTTTCACACACGACTTGAGCTCCGCAGCCGAATCTGGAGACAACATTTTAGATATTAGAAATTAACTCTTGAAATTGAGCCACAGGTTACAAACGTGGCGAGCTAGCCAGGAGCTCAATTTGTGTGGGAATTTTTGTGTGTGTTTTGATGGTGAATATTGGCTACCAAGATGGAGTCTATTCAGCAGTTAGGGGTGGATGTAAGAAGTTCTGTGATTATTAGTGGTGTTACCAATACAAGCACAGATGATGAAATCATTGAGTGTTTAAAAAGATATGGGTCTATTAAGAAAGTATGTACAGTTGATGATTCCACCAGTGTATATTACAAAAACCTGATCGTTGAATTTGAATCTAGTTCTGCTTTAGCAGCTTTAGAGCCACTGTTGCCGTACACACATCCTTCACGTGATGTGCCAAACGTCATATATAGCGTCAATACGTTTTTAGAAGAGTATACCGCTACAGTTGGTAGAAGCTGCACAGCAAACTACCTGAATGAGTTAAGACGACTAGCAAGGGAGGGTGGACAGAGTTTTGAGGGAGTATTAAAAACCATGATTAGTAGGATGAGTGAGGAACTGGATGAGCCGGAAGGTAGCATCAGTGACACTGGAGAGCCATCAGTTCAAATATTGGACTCCCCAGAACCTCAGGCATCAGGGTCTGCCCAGCCCATCCCCCAAACAAACCCAAATCGCAGAAGAACTGTCTCTCTCTCTCAAAATGACTTGTACCCACCTGATGTGCAAAGAGTTGTGGTTGAACATATTGTGAGGAGGGAAGACATAAGTTCTCACTCACTGGCTCCACTGCGACTTCGCTCTTTCTCTGGGAGATATCCTAAACCCAGTAATGAAGTAGACTATGAAACTTGGCGCTCTCACATTGATTTACTTCTCGCTGATCCTAGTCTGTCTCCTTTACAAATCACCAGACGGATTCTGGAGAGCCTGCTGTCTCCTGCAGCTGATGTAGTCAAAGGTCTTGGTCCTGATTCCCTGCCTACCATTTACTTGCAGGTTCTTGACTCAGCCTTTGCTACTGTCCAAGATGGAGAGGAGCTTTTTGCTCGATTCCTGAATACCCTTCAAGACCCTGGTGAAAAGCCCTCGGCCTACCTACAACGGCTGCAGCGCAATGGAATTTCTGCTGTCAAAAGAGGAGGCATTGAAGTAAGTGAAATGGAAACACACCTAATGAAACAATTCTGCCGTGGATGTTGGGACAACACAGTTATTTCCAATCTGCAACTCGAACAGAGAAAAGGAAATCCTCCATCTTTTGCTGAATTACTACTTTTGTTGCGCACCGAGGAAGATAGACAGCTTTCAAAAGAGACACGCATGAAGAAACACATGAGCTCATCCAAACAACGAATTAACTTGAATTCACAAACTACTTGTGCTGCAAACTCAGAGCACCATTCAAATGAGATGGAAGATCTCAGAAATCAAATGAAGAAGTTGCAGAGCCAACTAACATCTCTGATTTCTCAGAATAAGACGCACTCTGTGCAACGGTATGAACCGTGTCAAGTGAATGCATCACGGTTTGGAGCTGCTCCAACTTTTGCACCAAAGAAACTTAGCAAACCAAGACCATGGTACTGTTTTAAGTGTGGTGAAGATGGGCACATCTCTACATTATGCGACAACGCAGCCAACCCAGATCTGGTGATGTCAAAACGAAAGGAGTTGCAACAAAAGCAACACATGTGGGATGAAAAAAACACTTCCCGCAACCCATCAAACTGAAGGCAGCTTCTGCAGAGGGACAGGCAGTGACTCAACGTCCCAGAAAATGGCCTCAATCACAGTGCACTTATCTGTGCAAGTTACCAAAAGGACTAATTGGCACCAAAAGCACAGCACAAGTGAAGATGAAAGGAACCGTATTCAATTGTTTATTGGATACAGGTTCACAGGTGACTACGGTCCCACATTCTTTTTACTGTAGGAACCTATTTGATCAGGAAATTAAGCCTTTGAATGACATTCTTGAAGTAGAGGCGGCTAACGGCCAAGCTGTGCCCTATATGGGTTACATTGAGCTTGATATCACATTCCCAACTGAGTTCCTTGGTACATCAGTTGAGGTACATACTCTTGCCTTGGTGGTGCCTGATGTTAAGACGACTCCGTCTCCTGTGCTTATTGGCACGAACACACTCTATGTCCTTTATGAGAAGTACGTGGAAGACAACATGTCCGTTCATCACCCGCTTCCATATGGATACAGAGCAGTCTTGAACATTCTGGAATTTAGACATAAACAGACACTTAACAGTCATCATGGCGTTATCAGAATGCATGGAATAACCCCACAAACTATCCCAGCTGGGAGAACTGTTGTGTTGGAAGGGATTACAGCTACATCTTGGCAATCGGAAAGAAATGTCATTGTTGAGCATCCGTCTTCCTTTTCTTTGCCTGGCGGGTTAACAATCAAATCATGTCTTGTTGATATTCCCAAATCTCAGCCATGTCAGTTGCCGGTTATTGTAACCAATGAATCTGATCATGATATTATCATCCCTGCTAGAGTTGTTATTGCAGAGATGAGTGCAATCCAGAACATAATTTCCCGCGAACACATGGTTGGTGACACAGGCGAATCGCAGCATACATCCCTAAAACCAGGGTGAGTTTCAATTTTGGCGACTCCCCACTTTCACCCGAATGGAAAGATCGCATTGCAACCAAACTCGGCAGTATGCCGGAGGTTTTTGCACAACATGATCTTGACTTCGGCAGAACTGAGAAAGTGACTCACCACATCAAACTTACAGATGAAACCCCGTTCAAGCACAGACCAAGACCTATTCATCCCCATGACATTGACGCTGTCCGTAAACATATTCAGGAACTCCTGGAAAGCGGAGTCATTCGTGAATCTGAATCTCCTTTTTCATCACCTATTGTGGTGGTCAGGAAAAGGAACGGCAGTGTGCGACTTTGTATTGACTATCGCAAGCTGAACTTGCAAACCATCAAAGATGCTTCTGCTCTTCCTAAACTTGAGGACACTTTCACTGCACTCTCTGGGTCTAAGTGGTTCTCAGTACTTGACCTAAAGTCTGGTTACTATCAAATTGAAATGGAAGAAGCAGACAAACCTAAAACTGCCTTTGTATGTCCTTTAGGATTCTGGGAGTTTAATCGCATGCCACAAGGCATAACGAATGCACCAAGCACTTTCCAACGTCTTATGGAGAAGTGCATGGGTGAAATGAACCTGAAAGAAGTCCTTGTCTTCATTGATGACTTGATTATTTTTGCACCAACCTTGGAAGAACATGAAGCAAGGCTAATGAAGGTGTTGGCTCGGCTGAAAGAGTTTGGTCTGAAGCTGTCTTTGGAAAAATGCATATTCTTCCAACCATCAGTCCGTTACCTGGGACACGTAGTTTCCCAAAACGGTGTTGAAACGGACCCAGAAAAGATTTCTACCCTCTCATCATGGCCAGTACCCAAAACGTTGAAAGACCTCAGGTCGTTTCTTGGTTTTGCTGGGTACTATCGAAGGTTCGTAAAGAATTATGCTGGTATTGTCAGACCTCTTCATAACCTTACCTCTGGGTATCCACCAACGCAGAAGAAATTGAAACCAACATTAAAACCAGGGAAATACTTGAACCCAAAAGAGCAGCTTGGTGCTCGGTGGTCATCTGCTTGTCAGCAGTCTTTTGAAACTATTATTCAGAAACTCACTACTGCACCAATTCTTGCTTTTGCTGATCCGCAAAAGCCTTACCTTCTGCATACAGATGCCAGCTCCACTGGTCTTGGAGCTGTGTTGTATCAGGAGCAAGAAGGAACAGACAGAGTCATTGCTTATGCCAGCAGAGGGCTATCTCGTAGCGAATCCCGTTATCCTGCTCATAAGCTTGAATTCCTTGCTCTCAAATGGTCAGTGACTGAAAAATTCAGTGACTATTTGTATGGAAACAATTTCACGGTGGTAACTGACAACAACCCCCTTACCTACCTCTTGACATCTGCTAAACTGGATGCAACCAGTTACAGGTGGCTTGCTGGATTATCCACCTTTTCCTTCAAAATCTTGTATCGTCCAGGCAAGCAAAATGCCGATGCCGATGGTCTTTCTCGGAGACCTCATGGTGATCTGGCAGATGATCACAAGTCTCAAAAAGAGAGTGAACGAATCGGGAAATTCATTCAACAGCATATGTCTGACCCGGTAACAGTCTCTATTGACCAACAGACCATTCAGGCAATCTGTGACAGACATCTCATTTATAGTGCAAATATAGATTCTTGTGATTATCCTTTTGCTCTTATTCAATCACTTTCTACTTCCATTGATGCACTACCTGACAGTTTTGTGAATGACGGTCAGTTTGGAACCTCAATCATTCTTCCACTTTCAGCAGTGGAAATGGCTGAAAAGCAGCGAGCAGACCAAACCATCAGACATGTCATATCACAATTGGAACATGGAAGGACACCGCCCCCTACATTGAGGGAAGAGCTTCCTGATCTGCCTCTCCTCCTCCGAGAATTAAACCGGTTGGAGCGCCAGAACACTATTCTTGTGAGGAAGAGGCAAATAGGATCTCAATGCTCTTATCAACTTGTCCTGCCACAGGAACTTAGAGACAAAGTTCTTACCAGTCTACATGATCATATGGGTCACCTAGGACTTGATAGAACCCTTGATCTTGTTCGAAACAGATTTTATTGGCCAAGAATGGCTGCTGAAGTTTACAAAAAGATCAAATCATGTGAAAGGTGTGTCAAAAGGAAAGCATTGCCTCAGAAAGCCGCACCCCTTGTGAATATAAAAACAACAAGACCTTTGGAACTTGTTTGTATGGACTTCTTATCACTGGAACCAGACAGAAGCAGAATAAAAGACATTCTGGTTATCACAGACCATTTCACAAAATATGCAGTTGCCATTCCTACGGCCAATCAAAAAGCCAGGACAGTCGCAAAATGTCTATGGGACAACTTCCTTATTCACTATGGAATCCCGGAAAAACTTCACAGTGATCAAGGACCTGACTTTGAGTCACGGACAATAAAAGAACTATGTGAAATGGCTGGAATTCACAAAATAAGGACAACTCCATACCACCCGAGAGGAAACCCGGTTGAGCGGTTCAATCGTACTCTGTTGAACATGCTAGGAACCTTACCAAATCAGGACAAAACTCACTGGAAGGATTTTGTGAAACCCCTTGTACATGCATACAATTGCACCAAAAATGATGTCACTGGATTTTCTCCTTATGAACTCATGTTTGGACGACAACCACGACTGCCAGTTGATCTAGCTTTTGGACGATCTGCCCAAAACCAGCGCACATCGCATTCTCAGTATGTGCAAGACCTCAAAGCTCATCTGGAAGAAAGCTATAAAATAGCAACAGGAAAGGCTGAAAAGGTCATGCAAAGAAACAAGTCCAGATTTGACAGGCATGTGACTGCCTCGGACCTAACTGTGGGAGATCGTGTGTTGGTCAGGAATGTTCGTCTCAGAGGGAAACACAAACTTGCTGACAAGTGGGAATCTGATGCATACATTGTTGTAAAGAGAGCTGGTAATCTTTCGGTCTACACAGTCCGGCCTGAGAATAAAGACAAGCCTCTACGAACACTACACAGGGACCTTCTGTTACCCTGTGGGTACTTGACTTCCCCAAAAACTACCCGCCTATGAACCGAACCCCAGACAAACCTGCTCCGCAAATCTTGACCCTCCTGACAATCATATGGAGATGGACCCACTCGGATGAAGAAGAAAATATTCCAGATCACTGGTACAGTGGTCCACCTAGCTCAGAACTTGCCAAATTCAAAACTATGATTAGCATTCCAAGGGATCCTATTATGGCACCTCTGAACATGGTTCCTACCACCCCAGAGAGCACACAGTGCACAGCCTCTGAGGATACGAACCAAGTGGCAGGTGGGAATGATGCTGATCTATCTGCTTTACCTGATGAAGCCAACAGCCCGGAGGGCTCAGTCCCAGCAGGAAGCCTAGACCCTGAGTTAAACCTAACCACGAACGATGCTGTGGAGGAAACAGCATATTCTCCTACCGACAGGGATTCAAACATTTCCCTTGAACCTCCGGATATGGAAGATGATGAGCTTCCTATACGACGTCCAGTTAGAACCAGGAAACCACCAGAGCGACTTCAATATGCAAAACTTGGACACCCAGTATTGAATACTATTCAGTCACTGTTTCATGGGTTAACTACCGTTTTTTCACATGTCCTAACAGATTTAGAAGATCCTTTGTTGCACAACATCCAATTGACACCCAACCAGTTCCATGTAACGGGACGTACATGAGATTAGGGGGGGAAAGTGTAACCCACTGATTGGCTCAGGGAGGAAAGACTTTCAATTGGCCAATCCAGGACCTGAGTCCTGATAAATATCCGGGTCAAGGGAGGTCACTTCCTGTTCTCGTGTGGGTGCAGACAGCGGTGAGTGCAGCGAGAGTTTACCTCCATTACTTTTAAGTTAATTTTGTGTTGTAGTCTGTGCAATGTGCTGAGAATATTTTGTGTAAATGTTAGACCTCCATTTTGTTATATTACATGGTTTTATCCTTTTCCTTTGTATTTCCCTGACTATGTCAGCGCTTTTGGTTACTGCTGTTACATTTGTTTGTGTTTTGAATCAACTGTTTTGTGTGACCTTGTGTACAGGTCAGGCTTTTGGGATACCCACTTTGTATCCAAGGAAGATGGCGAGCTACCCACGAGATGGATGAATAACATGCCCACTGTGAAAAGTTTCTTTTGATTATACATATGTTTACTGGATTTATGTTTATGTTCAGTAAAAAGCCTTAAACCTCAACTATTTGATTTTGTGGTTTTTCACACACGACTTGAGCTCCGCAGCCGAATCTGGAGACAACATTTTAGATATTAGAAATTAACTCTTGAAATTGAGCCACAGGTTACATACCACTGAGTACACAGAGTACTGCGCCATCATGTACATGTACCACTGAGTACACAGAGTACTGCGCCATCGCGTCACCACCGTAACGCGCTCCGGTCGGGCCGGTCCTTCCGGCTCCGTCTCACCGCCGACAGGAAGCTCCTTATTTGGGCATCAGGACATCCGCTTAGCGACTGGAAACACCATATATGGGCCGTGCCGTCCTTCCTGCAGACAAAGTCTGAACCCATTGGATAAGACACACACACACACACACACGTACACACACAGGATGAACCGCACCAGTAGGCTACAGAGTATGGAGAACTCAAAATGACTTAAGTATAAATAAATAAATGCATGAATAAATATAGGAATAAATAAATAAATGCTTAAATAAATGTATAAATAAATGCTTAAATAAATGTATAAATGCTTAAATGAATGTATAAATGAATAAATAAATGCTTAAATAAATGTATAAATACATAAATAAATGTATAAATAAATGCTTAAATAAATGTATAAATACAGGAATGAATAAATATAAGTTATAAATCACCAGGACATCATTAAATAAATATATTTCTACATTTCTGTATTTCTTCATTTATTTATCTATTTATGTGTCCACACGTATTTCTTCATTTATTTATGTGTGACATTTACGTGTCCGTATATTCAAATGAGCTGGGCGGTCCCAACCTCTGTCTGAAGCATGATTGGTCACAGGAGTGTGATGCACCTGGTGTGTTGTGCTCGACTACTTCTGCCTGGCACATGATGAGTCTGGTCTCAGCTGGTCGTTAGCAGAAGTTAGCAGAGACAGCTTTCTGACTTCAGCCGTTTATCAATTCCAAGAACACTGAGTACAGACTTGTGTTCTTCTGGAGTCTGGTCTTGGGGGTCTGGTCTTGTGAGTCTGGTCTTGTGAGTCTGGTCTTGGGGGTCTGGTCTTGTGAGTCTGGTCTTGTGAGTCTGGTCTTGGGGGTCTGGTCTTGTGAGTCTGGTCTTGGGAGTCTGGTCTTGGGAGTCTGGTCTTGTGAGTCTGGTCTTGGGGGTCGGAGACGGAGATCGGAGTCGTGTTAACGCGACACTAGAGGCAGAATGACATGCTGCTGGAGAGACGACCAACAACAGACGGACTGGAAGCTCATTCTGCGCATGCATTAAATGCGTTAAAAAACAAAAACAAATTAATCCTGTAATTTAATTAACTGAGTTAACGCGTTATTTTTCACAGCACTACTATATATATATATAGATCAGGCTTCTCTCGGCGGCCACACAGTGCGCCCGGAGCTCAGAGGTCCCGCGAGCAGGACCTCAAATCTCCGTCGCATATCCTTATTAGGCTGAATCTCGATAAACCGACCACAGATTTGAAGCTTAAACTACTAACTTCTGGGCTGAAAACATCCTTAAATTACATTCCGTGACTCAACAACAGTAGTATTTAGAATGTACAGACAAGAATGCATTATAAACGCTGTTCGTCTACATGGCCAAGTGCTAGGGATCGATTGCTTGTCTTGCTCCCCGATTTGACCAATCCTGTTCAACAATGAGGTTCGGACCGCCCAGCTCACACATAAATAAATGAAGAATTACGTGTGGACACATAAATAGAGATATAAATAAATGAAGAAATACAGAAATACATTTATTTAATGATGTCCTGTTGCGTTATAACTTATATTTATTACTTTCTGTATTTATTTATGTATTTATACATTTATTCTTGTATTTATTTATTTATACATTTATTTATTTATTCTTGTATTTATTCATGCATTTATTTATACGTAAGTCACTTTAAGTCCTCCATAACAGAGCTTTAAACTCTGACGTGTAAGTTTAACCACAAATAACCTTTTACTTCAACTTCAATACATATTTATATTATATATATATACATACATATATATATTTATATATATATATAAATGTTTAGAATATGTTTGTTAATTTAAATCTGTTCTTAGTCACATGGTCTCTACCAGTGGCGGCTGGTGAATTTTTTGGGGGGGGGCGCAGTTGGGTGGAGCTGTTTAAATATCACTCAACAATGAGATGAAAAGAGGTTTTGAGTAGAATATTGTAAAAAAAACAAAGCTTAACAGTGTTGAGCACTGTGTTGAGTCAACACGGTCCAACAACAACTAGACTAACTGTGACTTTATGAGGTTCAGAGCAGCTTTAAGGAACATGGGGGGCGGGGCTTCAGAGGGTCACACAATAGAAGAGCTTCACCTCACATGGAAGAGGTTCAGAGTCAGAGAGATCACATGTTACATGAGGACAGAGTAGAGTCAGAGATCACATGTTCCATGGGGACAGAGTAGAGTCAGAGAGATCACATGTTACATGGGGACAGAGTAGAGTCAGAGAGATCACATGTTACATGGGGACAGAGTAGAGTCAGAGAGATCACATGTTACATGGGGACAGAGGAGTCAGAGATCACATGTTCCATGGGGACAGAGTAGAGTCAGAGATCACATGTTACATGGGGACAGAGTAGAGTCAGAGATCACATGTTACATGGGGACAGAGTAGAGTCAGAGATCACATGTTACATGGGGACAGAGTAGAGTCAGAGATCACATGTTCCATGGGGACAGAGTAGAGTCAGAGATCACATGTTACATGGGGACAGAGTAGAGTCAGAGATCACATGTTACATGGGGACAGAGTAGAGTCAGAGATCACATGTTACATGGGGACAGAGTAGAGTCAGAGAGATCACATGTTACATGGGGACAGAGTAGAGTCAGAGAGATCACATGTTACATGGGGACAGAGTAGAGTCAGAGATCACATGTTCCATGGGGACAGAGTAGAGTCAGAGAGATCACATGTTACATGGGGACAGAGTAGAGTCAGAGATCACATGTTACATGGGGACAGAGTAGAGTCAGAGATCACATGTTACATGGGGACAGAGTAGAGTCAGAGAGATCACATGTTACATGGGGACAGAGTAGAGTCAGAGATCACATGTTACATGAGGGACAGAGTAGAGTCAGAGAGATCACATATTACATGGGGACAGAGTAGAGTCAGAGATCACATGTTACATGGGGACAGAGTAGAGTCAGAGATCACATGTTACATGGGGACAGAGTAGTCAGAGATCACATGTTACATGGGGACAGAGTAGAGTCAGAGATCACATGTTACATGGGGACAGAGTAGAGTCAGAGAGATCACATGTTACATGAGGACAGAGTAGAGTCAGAGATCACATGTTACATGGGGACAGAGTAGAGTCAGAGATCACATGTTACATGGGGACAGAGTAGAGTCAGAGAGATCACATGTTCCATGGGGACAGAGTAGAGTCAGAGATCACATGTTACATGAGGGACAGAGTAGAGTCAGAGATCACATGTTACATGGGGACAGAGTAGAGTCAGAGATCACATGTTACATGGGGACAGAGTAGAGTCAGAGATCACATGTTACATGGGGACAGAGTAGAGCCAGAGATCACATGTTCCATGGGGACAGAGCAGAGTCAGAGATCACATGTTACATGGGGACAGAGTAGAGTCAGAGAGATCACATGTTACATGGGGACAGAGTAGAGACAGAGAGATCACATGTTACACGGGGACAGAGTAGAGTCAGAGATCACATGTTACATGAGGACAGAGTAGAGTCAGAGATCACATGTTACATGGGGACAGAGTAGAGTCAGAGATCACATGTTACATGGGGACAGAGTAGAGTCAGAGATCACATGTTACATGGGGACAGAGTAGAGTCAGAGATATCACATGTTACATGGGGACAGAGTAGAGTCAGAGATCACATGTTACATGGGGACAGAGTAGAGTCAGAGATCACATGTTACATGGGGACAGAGTAGAGTCAGAGAGATCACATGTTACATGGGGACAGAGTAGAGTCAGAGATCACATGTTACATGAGGGACAGAGTAGAGTCAGAGATCACATGTTACATGGGGGACAGAGTAGAGTCAGAGATCACATGTTACATGGGGACAGAGTAGAGTCAGAGAGATCACATGTTACATGGGGACAGAGTAGAGTCAGAGATCACATGTTACATGGGGACAGAGTAGAGTCAGAGATCACATGTTACATGGGGACAGAGTAGAGTCAGAGAGATCACATGTTACATGGGGACAGAGTAGAGTCAGAGATCACATGTTACATGGGGACAGAGTAGAGTCAGAGATCACATGTTACATGGGGACAGAGTAGAGTCAGAGATCACATGTTCCATGGGGACAGAGTAGAGTCAGAGATCACATGTTACATGGGGACAGAGTAGAGTCAGAGATCACATGTTACATGGGGACAGAGTAGAGTCAGAGATCACATGTTACATGGGGACAGAGTAGAGTCAGAGATCACATGTTACATGGGGACAGAGTAGAGCCAGAGATCACATGTTACATGGGGACAGAGCAGAGTCAGAGATCACATGTTACATGGGGACAGAGTAGAGTCAGAGATCACATGTTACATGGGGACAGAGTAGAGTCAGAGAGATCACATGTTACATGGGGACAGAGTAGAGTCAGAGATCACATGTTACATGGGGACAGAGTAGAGTCAGAGAGATCACATGTTACATGGGGACAGAGTAGAGTCAGAGATCACATGTTACATGGGGACAGAGTAGAGTCAGAGATCACATGTTACATGAGGACAGAGTAGAGTCAGAGAGATCACATGTTACATGGGGACAGAGTAGAGTCAGAGATCACATGTTACATGGGGACAGAGTAGAGTCAGAGATCACATGTTACATGGGGACAGAGTAGAGTCAGAGATCACATGTTACATGGGGACAGAGTAGAGTCAGAGATCACATGTTACATGGGGACAGAGTAGAGTCAGAGATCACATGTTACATGGGGACAGAGTAGAGTCAGAGATCACATGTTACATGGGGACAGAGTAGAGTCAGAGAGATCACATGTTACATGGGGACAGAGTAGAGTCAGAGATCACATGTTACATGGGGACAGAGTAGAGTCAGAGATCACATGTTACATGGGGACAGAGTAGAGTCAGAGATCACATGTTACATGGGGACAGAGTAGAGTCAGAGATCACATGTTACATGGGGACAGAGTAGAGTCAGAGAGATCACATGTTACATGAGGGGACAGAGTAGAGTCAGAGATCACATGTTACATGGGGACAGAGTAGAGTCAGAGAGATCACATGTTACATGGGGACAGAGTAGAGTCAGAGATCACATGTTACATGGGGACAGAGTAGAGTCAGAGATCACATGTTACATGGGGACAGAGTAGAGTCAGAGAGATCACATGTTACATGGGGACAGAGTAGAGTCAGAGATCACATATTACATGGGGACAGAGTAGAGTCAGAGATCACATGTTACATGGGGACAGAGTAGAGTCAGAGATCACATGTTACATGGGGACAGAGTAGAGTCAGAGAGATCACATGTTACATGGGGACAGAGTAGAGTCAGAGATCACATGTTACATGGGGACAGAGTAGAGTCAGAGATCACATGTTCCATGGGGACAGAGTAGAGTCAGAGAGATCACATGTTACATGGGGACAGAGTAGAGTCAGAGATCACATGTTCCATGGGGACAGAGTAGAGTCAGAGATCACATGTTACATGGGGACAGAGTAGAGTCAGAGATCACATGTTCCATGGGGACAGAGTAGAGTCAGAGAGATCACATGTTACATGGGGACAGAGTAGAGTCAGAGATCACATGTTACATGGGGACAGAGTAGAGTCAGAGATCACATGTTACATGGGGACAGAGTAGAGTCAGAGATCACATGTTACATGGGGACAGAGTAGAGTCAGAGATCACATGTTACATGGGGACAGAGTAGAGTCAGAGATCACATGTTACATGGGGACAGAGTAGAGTCAGAGAGATCACATGTTACATGGGGACAGAGTAGAGTCAGAGATCACATGTTACATGGGGACAGAGTAGAGTCAGAGATCACATGTTACATGGGGACAGAGTAGAGTCAGAGATCACATGTTCCATGGGGACAGAGTAGAGTCAGAGATCACATGTTCCATGGGGACAGAGTAGAGTCAGAGATCACATGTTCCATGGGGACAGAGTAGAGTCAGAGATCACATGTTACATGGGGACAGAGTAGAGTCAGAGATCACATGTTCCATGGGGACAGAGTAGAGTCAGAGAGATCACATGTTACATGGGGACAGAGTAGAGTCAGAGATCACATGTTACATGGGGACAGAGTAGAGTCAGAGATCACATGTTACATGGGGACAGAGTAGAGTCAGAGATCACATGTTACATGGGGACAGAGTAGAGTCAGAGATCACATGTTCCATGGGGACAGAGTAGAGTCAGAGATCACATGTTCCATGGGGACAGAGTAGAGTCAGAGATCACATGTTACATGGGGACAGAGTAGAGTCAGAGATCACATGTTACATGGGGACAGAGTAGAGTCAGAGATCACATGTTACATGGGGACAGAGTAGAGTCAGAGATCACATGTTCCATGGGGACAGAGTAGAGTCAGAGAGATCACATGTTACATGGGGACAGAGTAGAGTCAGAGATCACATGTTACATGGGGACAGAGTAGAGTCAGAGATCACATGTTACATGGGGACAGAGTAGAGTCAGAGATCACATGTTACATGGGGACAGAGTAGAGTCAGAGATCACATGTTACATGGGGACAGAGTAGAGTCAGAGAGATCACATGTTACATGGGGACAGAGAGTCAGAGATCACATGTTACATGGGGACAGAGTAGAGTCAGAGATCACATGTTACATGGGGACAGAGTAGAGTCAGAGATCACATGTTACATGGGGACAGAGTAGAGTCAGAGAGATCACATGTTACATGGGGACAGAGTAGAGTCAGAGATCACATGTTACATGGGGACAGAGTAGAGTCAGAGATCACATGTTACATGGGGACAGAGTAGAGTCAGAGAGATCACATGTTACATGGGGACAGAGTAGAGTCAGAGATCACATGTTACATGGGGACAGAGTAGAGTCAGAGATCACATGTTACATGGGGACAGAGTAGAGTCAGAGATCACATGTTACATGGGGACAGAGTAGAGTCAGAGATCACATGTTACATGGGGACAGAGTAGAGTCAGAGATCACATGTTACATGGGGACAGAGTAGAGTCAGAGATCACATGTTACATGGGGACAGAGTAGAGTCAGAGATCACATGTTACATGGGGACAGAGTAGAGTCAGAGATCACATGTTACATGGGGACAGAGTAGAGTCAGAGATCACATGTTACATGGGGACAGAGTAGAGTCAGAGATCACATGTTACATGGGGACAGAGTAGAGTCAGAGAGATCACATGTTACATGGGGACAGAGTAGAGTCAGAGATCACATGTTACATGGGGACAGAGTAGAGTCAGAGATCACATGTTACATGGGGACAGAGTAGAGTCAGAGAGATCACATGTTACATGGGGACAGAGTAGAGTCAGAGATCACATGTTACATGGGGACAGAGTAGAGTCAGAGATCACATGTTACATGGGGACAGAGTAGAGTCAGAGATCACATGTTACATGGGGACAGAGTAGAGTCAGAGAGATCACATGTTACATGGGGACAGAGTAGAGTCAGAGAGATCACATGTTACATGGGGACAGAGTAGAGTCAGAGATCACATGTTACATGGGGACAGAGTAGAGTCAGAGATCACATGTTACATGGGGACAGAGTAGAGTCAGAGATCACATGTTACATGGGGACAGAGTAGAGTCAGAGAGATCACATGTTACATGGGGACAGAGTAGAGTCAGAGATCACATGTTACATGGGGACAGAGTAGAGTCAGAGATCACATGTTACATGGGGACAGAGTAGAGTCAGAGATCACATGTTACATGGGGACAGAGTAGAGTCAGAGATCACATGTTACATGGGGACAGAGTAGAGTCAGAGATCACATGTTACATGGGGACAGAGTAGAGTCAGAGATCACATGTTACATGGGGACAGAGTAGAGTCAGAGATCACATGTTACATGGGGACAGAGTAGAGTCAGAGATCACATGTTACATGGGGACAGAGTAGAGTCAGAGATCACATGTTCCATGGGGACAGAGTAGAGTCAGAGATCACATGTTACATGGGGACAGAGTAGAGTCAGAGATCACATGTTACATGGGGACAGAGTAGAGTCAGAGAGATCACATGTTACATGGGGACAGAGTAGAGTCAGAGATCACATGTTACATGGGGACAGAGTAGAGTCAGAGATCACATGTTACATGGGGACAGAGTAGAGTCAGAGATCACATGTTACATGGGGACAGAGTAGAGTCAGAGATCACATGTTACATGGGGACAGAGTAGAGTCAGAGAGATCACATGTTACATGGGGACAGAGTAGAGTCAGAGATCACATGTTACATGGGGACAGAGTAGAGTCAGAGATCACATGTTACATGGGGACAGAGAGAGTCAGAGATCACATGTTACATGGGGACAGAGAGTCAGAGATCACATGTTACATGGGGACAGAGTAGAGTCAGAGATCACATGTTACATGGGGACAGAGTAGAGTCAGAGATCACATGTTACATGGGGACAGAGTAGAGTCAGAGATCACATGTTACATGGGGACAGAGTAGAGTCAGAGATCACATGTTACATGGGGACAGAGTAGAGTCAGAGATCACATGTTACATGGGGACAGAGTAGAGTCAGAGATCACATGTTACATGGGACAGAGTAGAGTCAGAGAGATCACATGTTACATGGGGACAGAGTAGAGTCAGAGATCACATGTTACATGGGGACAGAGTAGAGTCAGAGATCACATGTTACATGGGGACAGAGTAGAGTCAGAGATCACATGTTACATGGGGACAGAGTAGAGTCAGAGATCACATGTTACATGGGGACAGAGTAGAGTCAGAGAGATCACATGTTACATGGGGACAGAGTAGAGTCAGAGATCACATGTTACATGGGGACAGAGTAGAGTCAGAGATCACATGTTACATGGGGACAGAGTAGAGTCAGAGATCACATGTTACATGGGGACAGAGTAGAGTCAGAGATCACATGTTACATGGGGACAGAGTAGAGTCAGAGATCACATGTTACATGGGGACAGAGTAGAGTCAGAGATCACATGTTACATGGGACAGAGTAGAGTCAGAGAGATCACATGTTACATGGGGACAGAGTAGAGTCAGAGATCACATGTTACATGGGACAGAGTAGAGTCAGAGAGATCACATGTTACATGGGGACAGAGTAGAGTCAGAGATCACATGTTACATGGGGACAGAGTAGAGTCAGAGATCACATGTTACATGGGGACAGAGTAGAGTCAGAGATCACATGTTACATGGGGACAGAGTAGAGTCAGAGATCACATGTTACATGGGGACAGAGTAGAGTCAGAGATCACATGTTACATGGGGACAGAGTAGAGTCAGAGATCACATGTTACATGGGGACAGAGTAGAGTCAGAGATCACATGTTACATGGGGACAGAGTAGAGTCAGAGATCACATGTTACATGGGGACAGAGTAGAGTCAGAGATCACATGTTACATGGGGACAGAGTAGAGTCAGAGATCACATGTTCCATGGGGACAGAGTAGAGCCAGAGATCACATGTTACATGGGGACAGAGTAGAGTCAGAGATCACATGTTACATGGGGACAGAGTAGAGTCAGAGATCACATGTTACATGGGGACAGAGTAGAGTCAGAGATCACATGTTACATGGGGACAGAGTAGAGTCAGAGATCACATGTTACATGGGGACAGAGTAGAGCCAGAGATCACATGTTACATGGGGACAGAGTAGAGTCAGAGAGATCACATGTTACATGGGGACAGAGTAGAGTCAGAGATCACATGTTACATGGGGACAGAGTAGAGTCAGAGATCACATGTTACATGGGGACAGAGTAGAGTCAGAGATCACATGTTACATGGGGACAGAGTAGAGTCAGAGAGATCACATGTTACATGGGGACAGTAGAGTCAGAGATCACATGTTACATGGGGACAGAGTAGAGTCAGAGATCACATGTTACATGGGGACAGAGTAGAGTCAGAGATCACATGTTACATGGGGACAGAGTAGAGTCAGAGATCACATGTTACATGGGGACAGAGTAGAGTCAGAGATCACATGTTACATGGGGACAGAGTAGAGTCAGAGATCACATGTTACATGGGGACAGAGTAGAGTCAGAGAGATCACATGTTACATGGGGACAGAGTAGAGTCAGAGATCACATGTTACATGGGGACAGAGTAGAGTCAGAGATCACATGTTACATGGGGACAGAGTAGAGTCAGAGATCACATGTTACATGGGGACAGAGTAGAGTCAGAGATCACATGTTACATGGGGACAGAGTAGAGTCAGAGATCACATGTTACATGGGGACAGAGTAGAGTCAGAGATCACATGTTACATGGGGACAGAGTAGAGTCAGAGATCACATGTTACATGGGGACAGAGTAGAGTCAGAGAGATCACATGTTACATGGGGACAGAGTAGAGTCAGAGATCACATGTTACATGGGGACAGAGTAGAGTCAGAGATCACATGTTACATGGGGACAGAGTAGAGTCAGAGATCACATGTTACATGGGGACAGAGTAGAGTCAGAGAGATCACATGTTACATGGGACAGAGTAGAGCCAGAGATCACATGTTACATGGGGACAGAGTAGAGTCAGAGATCACATGTTACATGGGGACAGAGTAGAGTCAGAGATCACATGTTACATGGGGACAGAGTAGAGTCAGAGATCACATGTTACATGGGGACAGAGTAGAGTCAGAGATCACATGTTACATGGGGACAGAGTAGAGTCAGAGATCACATGTTACATGGGGACAGAGGAGTCAGAGATCACATGTTACATGGGGACAGAGTAGAGTCAGAGATCACATGTTACATGGGGACAGAGTAGAGTCAGAGATCACATGTTACATGGGGACAGAGTAGAGTCAGAGAGATCACATGTTACATGGGGACAGAGTAGAGTCAGAGATCACATGTTACATGGGGACAGAGTAGAGTCAGAGATCACATGTTACATGGGGACAGAGTAGAGTCAGAGAGATCACATGTTACATGGGGACAGAGTAGAGTCAGAGATCACATGTTACATGGGGACAGAGTAGAGTCAGAGATCACATGTTACATGGGGACAGAGTAGAGTCAGAGATCACATGTTACATGGGGACAGAGTAGAGTCAGAGAGATCACATGTTACATGGGGACAGAGTAGAGTCAGAGATCACATGTTACATGGGGACAGAGGAGTCAGAGATCACATGTTACATGGGGACAGAGTAGAGTCAGAGATCACATGTTACATGGGGACAGAGTAGAGTCAGAGAGATCACATGTTACATGGGGACAGAGTAGAGTCAGAGATCACATGTTACATGGGGACAGAGTAGAGTCAGAGATCACATGTTACATGGGGACAGAGTAGAGTCAGAGAGATCACATGTTACATGGGGACAGAGTAGAGTCAGAGATCACATGTTACATGGGGACAGAGTAGAGTCAGAGATCACATGTTACATGGGGACAGAGTAGAGTCAGAGATCACATGTTACATGGGGACAGAGTAGAGTCAGAGATCACATGTTACATGGGGACAGAGTAGAGTCAGAGATCACATGTTACATGGGGACAGAGTAGAGTCAGAGATCACATGTTACATGGGGACAGAGTAGAGTCAGAGATCACATGTTACATGGGGACAGAGTAGAGTCAGAGATCACATGTTACATGGGGACAGAGTAGAGTCAGAGAGATCACATGTTACATGGGGACAGAGTAGAGTCAGAGATCACATGTTACATGGGGACAGAGTAGAGTCAGAGATCACATGTTACATGGGGACAGAGTAGAGTCAGAGATCACATGTTACATGGGGACAGAGTAGAGTCAGAGATCACATGTTACATGGGGACAGAGTAGAGTCAGAGATCACATGTTACATGGGGACAGAGTAGAGTCAGAGATCACATGTTACATGGGGACAGAGTAGAGTCAGAGATCACATGTTACATGGGGACAGAGTAGAGTCAGAGATCACATGTTACATGGGGACAGAGTAGAGTCAGAGATCACATGTTACATGGGGACAGAGTAGAGTCAGAGAGATCACATGTTACATGGGGACAGAGTAGAGTCAGAGATCACATGTTACATGGGGACAGAGTAGAGTCAGAGATCACATGTTACATGGGGACAGAGTAGAGTCAGAGATCACATGTTACATGGGGACAGAGTAGAGTCAGAGATCACATGTTACATGGGAACAGAGTAGAGTCAGAGATCACATGTTACATGGGGACAGAGTAGAGTCAGAGATCACATGTTACATGGGGACAGAGTAGAGTCAGAGATCACATGTTACATGGGGACAGAGAGTCAGAGATCACATGTTACATGGGGACAGACTAGTAGAGTCAGAGATCACATGTTACATGGGGACAGAGTAGAGTCAGAGATCACATGTTACATGGGGACAGAGTAGAGTCAGAGATCACATGTTACATGGGGACAGAGTAGAGTCAGAGATCACATGTTACATGGGGACAGAGTAGAGTCAGAGAGATCACATGTTACATGGGGACAGAGTAGAGTCAGAGATCACATGTTACATGGGGACAGAGTAGAGTCAGAGATCACATGTTACATGGGGACAGAGTAGAGTCAGAGATCACATGTTACATGGGGACAGAGTAGAGTCAGAGATCACATGTTACATGGGGACAGAGTAGAGTCAGAGATCACATGTTACATGGGGACAGAGTAGAGTCAGAGATCACATGTTACATGGGGACAGAGTAGAGTCAGAGATCACATGTTACATGGGGACAGAGTAGAGTCAGAGATCACATGTTACATGGGGACAGAGTAGAGTCAGAGAGGTCACATGTTACATGGGGACAGAGTAGAGTCAGGGATCACATGTTACATGGGGACAGAGTAGAGTCAGAGATCACATGTTACATGGGGACAGAGTAGAGTCAGAGATCACATGTTACATGGGGACAGAGTAGAGTCAGAGATCACATGTTACATGGGGACAGAGTAGAGTCAGAGATCACATGTTACATGGGGACAGAGTAGAGTCAGAGATCACATGTTACATGGGGACAGAGTAGAGTCAGAGATCACATGTTACATGGGGACAGAGTAGAGTCAGAGAGATCACATGTTACATGGGGACAGAGTAGAGTCAGAGATCACATGTTACATGGGGACAGAGTAGAGTCAGAGATCACATGTTACATGGGGACAGAGTAGAGTCAGAGATCACATGTTACATGGGGACAGAGTAGAGTCAGAGATCACATGTTACATGGGGACAGAGTAGAGTCAGAGATCACATGTTACATGGGGACAGAGTAGAGTCAGAGATCACATGTTACATGGGGACAGAGTAGAGTCAGAGATCACATGTTACATGGGGACAGAGTAGAGTCAGAGAGATCACATGTTACATGGGGACAGAGTAGAGTCAGAGATCACATGTTACATGGGGACAGAGTAGAGTCAGAGATCACATGTTACATGGGGACAGAGTAGAGTCAGAGATCACATGTTACATGGGGACAGAGTAGAGTCAGAGAGATCACATGTTACATGGGGACAGAGTAGAGTCAGAGATCACATGTTACATGGGGACAGAGTAGAGTCAGAGATCACATGTTACATGGGGACAGAGTAGAGTCAGAGATCACATGTTACATGGGGACAGAGTAGAGTCAGAGATCACATGTTACATGGGGACAGAGTAGAGTCAGAGATCACATGTTACATGGGGACAGAGTAGAGTCAGAGATCACATGTTACATGGGGACAGAGTAGAGTCAGAGAGATCACATGTTACATGGGGACAGAGTAGAGTCAGAGATCACATGTTACATGGGGACAGAGTAGAGTCAGAGAGATCACATGTTACATGGGGACAGAGTAGAGTCAGAGATCACATGTTCCATGGGGACAGAGTAGAGTCAGAGATCACATGTTACATGGGGACAGAGTAGAGTCAGAGATCACATGTTACATGGGGACAGAGTAGAGTCAGAGATCACATGTTACATGGGGACAGAGTAGAGTCAGAGAGATCACATGTTACATGGGGACAGAGTAGAGTCAGAGATCACATGTTACATGGGGACAGAGTAGAGTCAGAGATCACATGTTACATGGGGACAGAGTAGAGTCAGAGATCACATGTTACATGGGGACAGAGTAGAGTCAGAGATCACATGTTACATGGGGACAGAGTAGAGTCAGAGATCACATGTTACATGGGGACAGAGTAGAGTCAGAGATCACATGTTACATGGGGACAGAGTAGAGTCAGAGATCACATGTTACATGGGGACAGAGTAGAGTCAGAGATCACATGTTACATGGGGACAGAGTAGAGTCAGAGATCACATGTTACATGGGGACAGAGTAGAGTCAGAGATCACATGTTACATGGGGACAGAGTAGAGTCAGAGATCACATGTTACATGGGGACAGAGTAGAGTCAGAGATCACATGTTACATGGGGACAGAGTAGAGTCAGAGAGATCACATGTTACATGGGGACAGAGTAGAGTCAGAGATCACATGTTCCATGGGGACAGAGTAGAGTCAGAGATCACATGTTACATGGGGACAGAGTAGAGTCAGAGATCACATGTTACATGGGGACAGAGTAGAGTCAGAGATCACATGTTACATGGGGACAGAGTAGAGTCAGAGATCACATGTTACATGGGGACAGAGTAGAGTCAGAGATCACATGTTACATGGGGACAGAGTAGAGTCAGAGATCACATGTTACATGGGGACAGAGTAGAGTCAGAGATCACATGTTACATGGGGACAGAGTAGAGTCAGAGATCACATGTTACATGGGGACAGAGTAGAGTCAGAGATCACATGTTACATGGGGACAGAGTAGAGTCAGAGATCACATGTTACATGGGGACAGAGTAGAGTCAGAGATCACATGTTACATGGGACAGAGTAGAGTCAGAGAGATCACATGTTACATGGGGACAGAGTAGAGTCAGAGATCACATGTTACATGGGGACAGAGTAGAGTCAGAGATCACATGTTACATGGGGACAGAGTAGAGTCAGAGATCACATGTTACATGGGGACAGAGTAGAGTCAGAGAGATCACATGTTACATGGGGACAGAGTAGAGTCAGAGATCACATGTTACATGGGGACAGAGTAGAGTCAGAGATCACATGTTACATGGGGACAGAGTAGAGTCAGAGATCACATGTTACATGGGGACAGAGTAGAGTCAGAGATCACATGTTACATGGGGACAGAGTAGAGTCAGAGATCACATGTTACATGGGGACAGAGTAGAGTCAGAGATCACATGTTACATGGGGACAGAGTAGAGTCAGAGATCACATGTTACATGGGGACAGAGTAGAGTCAGAGAGATCACATGTTACATGGGGACAGAGTAGAGTCAGAGATCACATGTTACATGGGGACAGAGTAGAGTCAGAGATCACATGTTACATGGGGACAGAGTAGAGTCAGAGATCACATGTTACATGGGGACAGAGTAGAGTCAGAGATCACATGTTACATGGGGACAGAGTAGAGTCAGAGATCACATGTTACATGGGGACAGAGTAGAGTCAGAGATCACATGTTACATGGGGACAGAGTAGAGTCAGAGATCACATGTTACATGGGGACAGAGTAGAGTCAGAGATCACATGTTACATGGGGACAGAGTAGAGTCAGAGATCACATGTTACATGGGGACAGAGTAGAGTCAGAGAGATCACATGTTACATGGGGACAGAGTAGAGTCAGAGATCACATGTTACATGGGGACAGAGTAGAGTCAGAGATCACATGTTACATGGGGACAGAGTAGAGTCAGAGATCACATGTTACATGGGGACAGAGTAGAGTCAGAGATCACATGTTACATGGGGACAGAGTAGAGTCAGAGATCACATGTTACATGGGGACAGAGTAGAGTCAGAGAGATCACATGTTACATGGGGACAGAGTAGAGTCAGAGATCACATGTTACATGGGGACAGAGTAGAGTCAGAGATCACATGTTACATGGGGACAGAGTAGAGTCAGAGATCACATGTTACATGGGGACAGAGTAGAGTCAGAGATCACATGTTACATGGGGACAGAGTAGAGTCAGAGATCACATGTTACATGGGGACAGAGTAGAGTCAGAGAGATCACATGTTACATGGGGACAGAGTAGAGTCAGAGATCACATGTTACATGGGGACAGAGTAGAGTCAGAGATCACATGTTACATGGGGACAGAGTAGAGTCAGAGATCACATGTTACATGGGGACAGAGTAGAGTCAGAGATCACATGTTACATGGGGACAGAGTAGAGTCAGAGATCACATGTTACATGGGGACAGAGTAGAGTCAGAGATCACATGTTACATGGGGACAGAGTAGAGTCAGAGATCACATGTTACATGGGGACAGAGTAGAGTCAGAGATCACATGTTACATGGGGACAGAGTAGAGTCAGAGATCACATGTTACATGGGGACAGAGTAGAGTCAGAGATCACATGTTACATGGGGACAGAGTAGAGTCAGAGATCACATGTTACATGGGGACAGAGTAGAGTCAGAGATCACATGTTACATGGGGACAGAGTAGAGTCAGAGATCACATGTTACATGGGGACAGAGTAGAGTCAGAGATCACATGTTACATGGGGACAGAGTAGAGTCAGAGAGATCACATGTTACATGGGGACAGAGTAGAGTCAGAGATCACATGTTACATGGGGACAGAGTAGAGTCAGAGATCACATGTTACATGGGGACAGAGTAGAGTCAGAGATCACATGTTACATGGGGACAGAGTAGAGTCAGAGATCACATGTTACATGGGGACAGAGTAGAGTCAGAGATCACATGTTACATGGGGACAGAGTAGAGTCAGAGATCACATGTTACATGGGGACAGAGTAGAGTCAGAGATCACATGTTACATGGGGACAGAGTAGAGTCAGAGATCACATGTTACATGGGGACAGAGTAGAGTCAGAGATCACATGTTACATGGGGACAGAGTAGAGTCAGAGATCACATGTTACATGGGGACAGAGTAGAGTCAGAGATCACATGTTACATGGGGACAGAGTAGAGTCAGAGATCACATGTTACATGGGGACAGAGTAGAGTCAGAGATCACATGTTACATGGGGACAGAGTAGAGTCAGAGATCACATGTTACATGGGGACAGAGTAGAGTCAGAGATCACATGTTACATGGGGACAGAGTAGAGTCAGAGATCACATGTTACATGGGGACAGAGTAGAGTCAGAGATCACATGTTACATGGGGACAGAGTAGAGTCAGAGATCACATGTTACATGGGGACAGAGTAGAGTCAGAGATCACATGTTACATGGGGACAGAGTAGAGTCAGAGATCACATGTTACATGGGGACAGAGTAGAGTCAGAGATCACATGTTACATGGGGACAGAGTAGAGTCAGAGATCACATGTTACATGGGGACAGAGTAGAGTCAGAGAGATCACATGTTACATGGGGACAGAGTAGAGTCAGAGATCACATGTTACATGGGGACAGAGTAGAGTCAGAGATCACATGTTACATGGGGACAGAGTAGAGTCAGAGATCACATGTTACATGGGGACAGAGTAGATGGGGACAGAGTAGAGTCACATGATCACAGAGTCAGAGATCACATGTTACATGGGACAGAGTAGAGTCAGAGATCACATGTTACATGGGGACAGAGTAGAGTCAGAGAGATCACATGTTACATGGGACAGAGTAGAGTCAGAGATCACATGTTACATGGGGACAGAGAGTCAGAGATCACATGTTACATGGGGACAGAGTAGAGTCAGAGATCACATGTTACATGGGGACAGAGTAGAGTCAGAGATCACATGTTACATGGGGACAGAGTAGAGTCAGAGATCACATGTTACATGGGGACAGTAGAGTCAGAGATCACATGTTACATGGGGACAGAGTAGAGTCAGAGATCACATGTTACATGGGACAGAGTAGAGTCAGAGAGATCACATGTTACATGGGGACAGAGTAGAGTCAGAGATCACATGTTACATGGGACAGAGTAGAGTCAGAGAGATCACATGTTACATGGGGACAGAGTAGAGTCAGAGATCACATGTTACATGGGGACAGAGTAGAGTCAGAGATCACATGTTACATGGGACAGAGAGAGTCAGAGATCACATGTTACATGGGGACAGAGTAGAGTCAGAGATCACATGTTACATGGGGACAGAGTAGAGTCAGAGATCACATGTTACATGGGGACAGAGTAGAGTCAGAGATCACATGTTACATGGGGACAGAGTAGAGTCAGAGATCACATGTTACATGGGGACAGAGTAGAGTCAGAGATCACATGTTACATGGGACAGAGTAGAGTCAGAGATCACATGTTACATGGGGACAGAGTAGAGTCAGAGATCACATGTTACATGGGGACAGAGTAGAGTCAGAGATCACATGTTACATGGGGACAGAGGAGAGTCAGAGAGATCACATGTTACATGGGGACAGAGTAGAGTCAGAGATCACATGTTACATGGGGACAGAGTAGAGTCAGAGATCACATGTTACATGGGGACAGAGTAGAGTCAGAGATCACATGTTACATGGGGACAGAGAGTCAGAGATCACATGTTACATGGGGACAGAGAGTCAGCGAGTTCACATGTTACATGGGGACAGAGTAGGGTCAGAGAGATCACATGTTACATGGGGACAGAGTAGAGTCAGAGATCACATGTTACATGGGGACAGAGTCAGAGATCACATGTTACATGGGGACAGAGTAGAGTCAGAGATCACATGTTACATGGGGACAGAGTAGAGTCAGAGAGATCACATGTTACATGGGGACAGAGTAGAGTCAGAGATCACATGTTACATGGGGACAGAGTAGAGTCAGAGAGATCACATGTTACATGGGGACAGAGTAGAGTCAGAGATCACATGTTACATGGGGACAGAGTAGAGTCAGAGATCACATGTTACATGGGGACAGAGTAGAGTCAGAGATCACATGTTACATGGGACAGAGTAGAGTCAGAGATCACATGTTACATGGGGACAGAGTAGAGTCAGAGATCACATGTTACATGGGGACAGAGTAGAGTCAGAGATCACATGTTACATGGGGACAGAGTAGAGTCAGAGAGATCACATGTTACATGGGGACAGAGTAGAGTCAGAGAGATCACATGTTACATGGGGACAGAGTAGAGTCAGAGATCACATGTTACATGGGGACAGAGTAGAGTCAGAGATCACATGTTACATGGGGACAGAGTAGAGTCAGAGATCACATGTTCCATGGGGACAGAGTCAGAGATCACATGTTACATGGGGACAGAGTCAGAGAGATCACAGATCACATGTTACATGGGGACAGAGTAGAGTCAGAGATCACATGTTACATGGGGACAGAGTAGAGTCAGAGATCACATGTTACATGGGGACAGAGTAGAGTCAGAGATCACATGTTACATGGGGACAGAGTAGAGTCAGAGATCACATGTTACATGGGGACAGAGTAGAGTCAGAGATCACATGTTACATGGGGACAGAGTAGAGTCAGAGATCACATGTTACATGGGGACAGAGTAGAGTCAGAGATCACATGTTACATGGGGACAGAGTAGAGTCAGAGATCACATGTTACATGGGGACAGAGTAGAGTCAGAGAGATCACATGTTACATGGGGGACAGAATAGTCAGAGAGATCACATGTTACATGGGGACAGAGTAGAGTCAGAGATCACATGTTACATGGGGACAGAGTAGAGTCAGAGATCACATGTTACATGGGGACAGAGTAGAGTCAGAGATCACATGTTACATGGGGACAGAGTAGAGTCAGAGATCACATGTTACATGGGGACAGAGTAGTCAGAGATCACATGTTCCATGGGGACAGAGTAGAGTCAGAGAGATCACATGTTACATGGGGACAGAGATCACATGGGGACAGAGTAGAGTCAGAGATCACATGTTCCATGGGGACAGAGTAGAGTCAGAGATCACATGTTACATGGGGACAGAGTAGAGTCAGAGATCACATGTTACATGGGGACAGAGTAGAGTCAGAGATCACATGTTACATGGGGACAGAGAGTCAGAGATCACATGTTACATGGGGACAGAGTAGAGTCAGAGATCACATGTTACATGGGGACAGAGTAGAGTCAGAGATCACATGTTACATGGGGACAGAGTAGAGTCAGAGAGATCACATGTTACATGGGGACAGAGTAGAGTCAGAGATCACATGTTACATGGGGACAGAGTAGAGATGGAGATCACATGTTACATGGGGACAGAGTAGAGTCAGAGATCACATGTTACATGGGGACAGAGTAGAGTCAGAGATCACATGTTACATGGGGACAGAGTAGAGTCAGAGATCATGTTACATGGGGACAGAGTAGTCAGAGAGATCACATGTTACATGGGGACAGAGAGTCAGAGATCACATGTTACATGGGGACAGAGTAGAGTCAGAGATCACATGTTACATGGGGACAGAGTAGAGATGGAGATCACATGTTACATGGGGACAGAGTAGAGTCAGAGATCACATGTTACATGGGGACAGAGTAGAGTCAGAGATCACATGTTACATGGGGACAGAGTAGAGTCAGAGAGATCACATGTTACATGGGGACAGAGTAGAGTCAGAGATCACATGTTACATGGGGACAGAGTAGAGTCAGAGATCACATGTTACATGGGGACAGAGTAGAGTCAGAGATCACATGTTACATGGGGACAGAGTAGAGTCAGAGATCACATGTTACATGGGGACAGAGTAGAGTCAGAGATCACATGTTACATGGGGACAGAGTAGAGTCAGAGATCACATGTTACATGGGACAGAGTAGAGTCAGAGATCACATGTTACATGGGGACAGAGTAGAGTCAGAGATCACATGTTACATGGGGACAGAGTAGAGTCAGAGATCACATGTTACATGGGGACAGAGTCAGAGATCACATGTTACATGGGGACAGAGTAGAGTCAGAGATCACATGTTACATGGGGACAGAGTAGAGTCAGAGATCACATGTTACATGGGGACAGAGTAGAGTCAGAGATCACATGTTACATGGGGACAGAGTAGAGTCAGAGATCACATGTTACATGGGGACAGAGTAGAGTCAGAGAGATCACATGTTACATGGGGACAGAGTAGAGTCAGAGATCACATGTTACATGGGGACAGAGTAGAGTCAGAGATCACATGTTACATGGGGACAGAGTAGAGTCAGAGATCACATGTTACATGGGGACAGAGTAGAGTCAGAGATCACATGTTACATGGGGACAGAGTAGAGTCAGAGATCACATGTTACATGGGGACAGAGTAGAGTCAGAGATCACATGTTACATGGGGACAGAGTAGAGTCAGAGATCACATGTTACATGGGGACAGAGAGTCAGAGATCACATGTTACATGGGGACAGAGTAGAGTCAGAGATCACATGTTACATGGGGACAGAGTAGAGTCAGAGATCACATGTTACATGGGGACAGAGTAGAGTCAGAGATCACATGTTACATGGGGACAGAGTAGAGTCAGAGATCACATGTTACATGGGGACAGAGTAGAGTCAGAGATCACATGTTACATGGGGACAGAGTAGAGTCAGAGATCACATGTTACATGGGGACAGAGTAGAGTCAGAGATCACATGTTACATGGGGACAGAGTAGAGTCAGAGATCACATGTTACATGGGGACAGAGTAGAGTCAGAGATCACATGTTACATGGGGACAGAGTAGAGTCAGAGATCACATGTTACATGGGGACAGAGAGTCAGAGATCACATGTTACATGGGGACAGAGTAGAGTCAGAGATCACATGTTACATGGGGACAGAGTAGAGTCAGAGATCACATGTTACATGGGGACAGAGTAGAGTCAGAGATCACATGTTACATGGGGACAGAGTAGAGTCAGAGATCACATGTTACATGGGGACAGAGTAGAGTCAGAGATCACATGTTACATGGGGACAGAGAGTCAGAGAGATCACATGTTACATGGGGACAGAGTAGAGTCAGAGAGATCACATGTTACATGGGGACAGAGTAGAGTCAGAGATCACATGTTACATGGGGACAGAGTAGAGAGAGTCAGAGATCACATGTTACATGGGACAGAGAGTCAGAGATCACATGTTACATGGGGACAGAGAGTCAGAGATCACATGTTACATGGGGACAGAGTAGAGGCAGAGATCACATGTTACATGGGGACAGAGTAGAGTCAGAGAGATCACATGTTACATGGGGACAGAGTAGAGTCAGAGATCACATGTTACATGGGGACAGAGTAGAGTCAGAGATCACATGTTACATGGGGACAGAGTAGACAGAGATCACATGTTACATGGGGACAGAGTAGTCAGAGATCACATGTTACATGGGGACAGAGTAGAGTCAGAGATCACATGTTACATGGGGACAGAGTAGAGTCAGAGATCACATGTTACATGGGGACAGAGTAGAGTCAGAGAGATCACATGTTACATGGGGACAGAGTAGAGTCAGAGATCACATGTTACATGGGGACAGAGTAGAGTCAGAGATCACATGTTACATGAGATCACATGTTACATGGGGACAGAGTAGAGAGTCAGAGATCACATGTTACATGGGGACAGAGTAGAGTCAGAGATCACATGTTACATGGGGACAGAGTAGAGTCAGAGATCACATGTTACATGGGGACAGAGTAGAGTCAGAGATCACATGTTACATGGGGACAGAGTAGAGTCAGAGATCACATGTTACATGGGGACAGAGAGTCAGAGATCACATGTTACATGGGGACAGAGTAGAGTCAGAGATCACATGTTACATGGGGACAGAGTAGAGTCAGAGATCACATGTTACATGGGGACAGAGTAGAGTCAGAGAGATCACATGTTACATGGGGACAGAGTAGAGTCAGAGATCACATGTTACATGGGGACAGAGTAGAGTCAGAGATCACATGTTACATGGGGACAGAGTAGAGTCAGAGATCACATGTTACATGGGGACAGAGTAGAGTCAGAGATCACATGTTACATGGGGACAGAGTAGAGTCAGAGATCACATGTTACATGGGGACAGAGTAGAGTCAGAGATCACATGTTACATGGGGACAGAGTAGAGTCAGAGATCACATGTTACATGGTGACAGAGAGAGTCAGAGATCACATGTTACATGGGGACAGAGAGTCAGAGATCACATGTTACATGGGACAGAGTAGAGTCAGAGATCACATGTTACATGGGGACAGAGTAGAGTCAGAGATCACATGCATGGGGGGAGTAGAGTCAGAGATCACATGTTACATGGGGACAGAGTAGAGTCAGAGATCACATGTTACATGGGGACAGAGTAGAGTCAGAGATCACATGTTACATGGGGACAGAGTAGAGTCAGAGATCACATGTTACATGGGGACAGAGTAGAGTCAGAGATCACATGTTACATGGGGACAGAGTAGAGTCAGAGATCACATGTTACATGGGGACAGAGTAGAGTCAGAGATCACATGTTACATGGGGACAGAGTAGAGTCAGAGATCACATGTTACATGGGGACAGAGTAGAGTCAGAGAGATCACATGTTACATGGGGACAGAGTAGAGTCAGAGATCACATGTTACATGGGGACAGAGTAGAGTCAGAGATCACATGTTACATGGGGACAGAGTAGAGTCAGAGATCACATGTTACATGGGGACAGAGTAGAGTCAGAGATCACATGTTACATGGGGACAGAGTAGAGTCAGAGATCACATGTTACATGGGGACAGAGTAGAGTCAGAGATCACATGTTACATGGGGACAGAGTAGAGTCAGAGATCACATGTTACATGGGGACAGAGTAGAGTCAGAGATCACATGTTACATGGGACAGAGTAGAGTCAGAGATCACATGTTACATGGGGACAGAGTAGAGTCAGAGATCACATGTTACATGGGGACAGAGTAGAGTCAGAGATCACATGTTACATGGGGACAGAGTAGAGTCAGAGATCACATGTTACATGGGGACAGAGTAGAGTCAGAGAGATCACATGTTACATGGGGACAGAGTAGAGTCAGAGATCACATGTTACATGGGGACAGAGTAGTCAGAGAGATCACATGTTACATGGGGACAGAGTAGAGTCAGAGAGATCACATGTTACATGGGGACAGAGTAGAGTCAGAGATCACATGTTACATGGGGACAGAGTAGAGTCAGAGATCACATGTTACATGGGGACAGAGTAGAGTCAGAGATCACATGTTACATGGGGACAGAGTAGAGTCAGAGATCACATGTTACATGGGGACAGAGTAGAGTCAGAGATCACATGTTACATGGGGACAGAGTAGAGTCAGAGAGATCACATGTTACATGGGGACAGAGTAGAGTCAGAGATCACATGTTACATGGGGACAGAGTAGAGTCAGAGATCACATGTTACATGGGGACAGAGTAGAGTCAGAGATCACATGTTACATGGGGACAGAGTAGAGTCAGAGAGATCACATGTTACATGGGGACAGAGTAGAGTCAGAGATCACATGTTACATGGGGACAGAGTAGAGTCAGAGATCACATGTTACATGGGGACAGAGTAGAGTCAGAGATCACATGTTACATGGGGACAGAGTAGAGTCAGAGATCACATGTTACATGGGGACAGAGTAGAGTCAGAGATCACATGTTACATGGGGACAGAGTAGAGTCAGAGAGATCACATGTTACATGGGGACAGAGTAGAGTCAGAGATCACATGTTACATGGGGACAGAGTAGAGTCAGAGATCACATGTTACATGGGGACAGAGTAGAGTCAGAGAGATCACATGTTACATGGGGACAGAGTAGAGTCAGAGATCACATGTTACATGGGACAGAGTAGAGTCAGAGATCACATGTTACATGGGGACAGAGTAGAGTCAGAGATCACATGTTACATGGGGACAGAGTAGAGTCAGAGATCACATGTTACATGGGACAGAGGCAGAGAGATCACATGTTACATGGGGACAGAGTAGAGTCAGAGATCACATGTTACATGGGGACAGAGTAGAGGCAGAGAGATCACATGTTACATGGGGACAGAGTAGAGTCAGAGATCACATGTTACATGGGGACAGAGTAGAGTCAGAGATCACATGTTACATGGGGACAGAGTAGAGTCAGAGATCACATGTTACATGGGGACAGAGTAGAGTCAGAGATCACATGTTACATGGGGACAGAGTAGAGTCAGAGATCACATGTTACATGGGGACAGAGTAGAGTCAGAGATCACATGTTACATGGGGACAGAGTAGAGTCAGAGATCACATGTTACATGGGGACAGAGTAGAGTCAGAGATCACATGTTACATGGTGACAGAGTGAGTCAGAGAGATCACATGTTACATGGGGACAGAGTAGAGTCAGAGATCACATGTTACATGGGGACAGAGTAGAGTCAGAGATCACATGTTACATGGGGACAGAGTAGAGTCAGAGATCACATGTTACATGGGGACAGAGTAGAGTCAGAGATCACATGTTACATGGGGACAGAGTAGAGTCAGAGATCACATGTTACATGGGGACAGAGTAGAGTCAGAGATCACTACATGTTACATGGGGACAGAGTAGAGTCAGAGATCACATGTTACATGGGGACAGAGTAGAGTCAGAGATCACATGTTACATGGGGACAGAGTAGAGTCAGAGATCACATGTTACATGGGGACAGAGTAGAGTCAGAGATCACATGTTACATGGGGACAGAGTAGAGTCAGAGATCACATGTTACATGGGGACAGAGTCACATGTTACAGTAGAGTCAGAGTTACATGGGGACAGAGTAGAGTCAGAGATCACATGTTACATGGGGACAGAGTCAGAGATCACATGTTACATGGGGACAGAGTAGAGTCAGAGAGATCACATGTTACATGGGGACAGAGTAGAGTCAGAGATCACATGTTACATGGGGACAGAGTAGAGTCAGAGATCACATGTTACATGGGGACAGAGTAGAGTCAGAGATCACATGTTACATGGGGACAGAGTAGAGTCAGAGATCACATGTTACATGGGGACAGAGTAGAGTCAGAGATCACATGTTACATGGGGACAGAGTAGAGTCAGAGATCACATGTTACATGGGGACAGAGTAGAGTCAGAGATCACATGTTACATGGGGACAGAGTAGAGTCAGAGATCACATGTTACATGGGGACAGAGTAGAGTCAGAGAGATCACATGTTACATGGGGACAGAGTAGAGTCAGAGATCACATGTTACATGGGGACAGAGTAGTCAGAGATCACATGTTACATGGGGACAGAGTAGAGTCAGAGAGATCACATGTTACATGGGACAGAGTAGAGTCAGAGATCACATGTTACATGGGGACAGAGTAGAGTCAGAGATCACATGTTACATGGGGACAGAGTAGAGTCAGAGAGATCACATCATGTTACATGGGGACAGAGTAGAGTCAGAGATCACATGTTACATGGGGACAGAGTAGAGTCAGAGATCACATGTTACATGGGGACAGAGTAGAGTCAGAGAGATCACATGTTACATGGGGACAGAGTAGAGTCAGAGAGATCACATGTTACATGGGGACAGAGTAGTCAGAGAGATCACATGTTACATGGGGACAGAGTAGAGTCAGAGAGATCACATGTTACATGGGGACAGAGTAGAGTCAGAGATCACATGTTACATGGGGACAGAGTCAGAGAGAGATCACATGTTACATGGGGACAGAGTAGAGTCAGAGATCACATGTTACATGGGGACAGAGTAGAGTCAGAGATCACATGTTACATGGGGACAGAGTAGAGTCAGAGAGATCACATGTTACATGGGGACAGAGTAGAGTCAGAGATCACATGTTACATGGGGACAGAGTAGAGTCAGAGATCACATGTTACATGGGGACAGAGCTAGAGATCACATGTTACATGGGGACAGAGTCAGAGACATGTTACATGGGGACAGAGAGACAGAGATCACATGTTACATGGGGACAGAGTAGAGTCAGAGAGATCACATGGGGGACAGAGAGAGAGATCACATGTTACATGGGGACAGAGTAGAGTCAGAGATCACATGTTACATGGGGACAGAGTAGAGTCAGAGATCATGTTACATGGGGGACAGAGTAGAGCCAGAGATCACATGTTACATGGGGACAGAGTAGAGTCAGAGAGATCACATGTTACATGGGGACAGAGTAGAGTCAGAGATCACATGTTACATGGGGACAGAGTAGAGTCAGAGAGATCACATGTTACAGGGACAGACAGAGACAGAGATCACATGTTACATGGGGACAGAGTAGAGTCAGAGATCACATGTTACATGGGGACAGAGTAGTCAGAGAGATCACATGTTACATGGGGACAGAGTAGAGTCAGATCACATGTTACATGGGGACAGAGTAGAGTCAGAGATCACATGTTACATGGGGACAGAGAGTCGGAGAGATCACATGTTACATGAGGACAGAGTCAGAGAGATCACATGTTACATGGGGACAGAGTAGAGTCAGAGAGATCACATGTTACATGGGGACAGAGCCTCTCCAGTACAGAGATGAGTCCTCTATCAGCACTAAGGTCTGACTAGACCAGTACAGAGATGAGTCCTCTATCTGCACTAAGGTCTAACTAGACCAGTACAGAGAGGAGTCCTCTATCAGCACTAAGGTCTAACAAGACCAGTACAGAGAGGAGTCCTCTATCAGGACTAAGGTCTGACTAGACCAGTACAGAGATGAGTCCTCTATCAGGACTAAGGTCTAACAAGACCAGTACAGAGAGGAGTCCTCTATCAGGACTAAGGTCTAACTAGACCAGTACAGAGAGGAGTCCTCTATCAGCACTAAGGTCTAACTAGACCAGTACAGAGATGAGTCCTCTATCTGCACTAAGGTCTAACTAGACCAGTACAGAGAGGAGTCCTCTATCAGCACTAAGGTCTAACAAGACCAGTACAGAGAGGAGTCCTCTATCAGCACTAAGGTCTAACAAGACCAGTACAGAGAGGAGTCCTCTATCAGGACTAAGGTCTGACTAGACCAGTACAGAGATGAGTCCTCTATCAGGACTAAGGTCTAACAAGACCAGTACAGAGAGGAGTCCTCTATCAGGACTAAGGTCTAACTAGACCAGTACAGAGAGGAGTCCTCTATCAGCACTAAGGTCTAACAAGACCAGGACAGAGAGGAGTCCTCTATCAGGACTAAGGTCTAACAAGACCAGGACAGAGATGAGTCCTCTATCAGCACTAAGGTCTAACAAGATCAGTACAGAGAGGAGTCCTCTATCAGCACTAAGGTCTAACAGGACCAGTACAGAGATGAGTCCTCTATCAGGACTAAGGTCTAACTAGACCAGTACAGAGATGAGTCCTCTATCAGGACTAAGGTCTAACAAGACCAGAACAGAGAGGAGTCCTCTATCAGCACTAAGGTCTAACAGGACCAGTACAGAGATGAGTCCTCTATCAGGACTAAGGTCTAACTAGACCAGTACAGAGAGGAGTCCTCTATCAGCACTAAGGTCTAACAGGACCAGTACAGAGATGAGTCCTCTATCAGGACTAAGGTCTAACTAGACCAGTACAGAGATGAGTCCTCTATCAGGACTAAGGTCTAACAAGACCAGGACAGAGATGAGTCCTCTATCAGGACTAAGGTCTAACAAGACCAGGACAGAGAGGAGTCCTCTATCAGGACTAAGGTCTAACAAGACCAGTACAGAGATGAGTCCTCTATCAGCACTAAGGTCTAACAAGACCTGGTGGACTTCAGGAGGAAGGCGACAGCTCCTACACCTCTGAGTGTCCTGGGAGTGGACATGGACATGGTGGAGGAGGACCAGTACCTGGTGGAGGAGGACCAGTACCTGGGTGTCTCCATTGACTGAACTGGAAGGCCAACATCAACGCTGTGTACAAGAAGGGGAGGAGTCGACTCTTTTTCCTGAGGAAGCTTCGATCCTTCAACGTGTGCAGCAAGATGCTGGAGTTATTCTCCCAGTGGGCGTGGCCAGTGTGCTGCACTTTGCCATTGTCTGCTGGGGGAGCAGCATCGGAGCCGGTGACACCAGCCGTCTTAACAAACTGGTTAGGAAGGCTGGCTCCATCATCGGCTGCCAGCTGGAGCACCTGGAACAGGTGGTGGAGAGGAGGACGTTGAAGAAACTGCTGTCCATACTGGACAACCCGGACCACCCGGACCACCCGGACCACCCTCTCCACCACCTCCTACAGGGACAGAGGAGGACTTTCTCCAGACGTCTCCTCACGCTGCCACAAGGACAGATACAGGAGAACCTGCCGACGGCTATGAGGCTCTACAACAGATCACCTCTTGCCAGATCATAGTGCAATAACTACAACAATAACTGAATACTTACACTATGTTGATCTGCACTTCACACATCTCATTTGTTTGCACTACACACATACACACACATTTCATTTGCTCTGCACTCATACACACACTTTGCTTTTTGCACTCTGTCTATATTTAATATTTTTGTATTTGATTTGTCAGTGTTGTTGTGTGTTGTGTATGCATGTGTGTTGTATATTTACATATATATTTTGTTTGTATTTTACTTTTATTTTACTTGTATACTTCTATATCTTTCATCCCTGTTTCTTATATTTTGTGTTTTGTTTTTATTCTTGTGTGTTGCTGCTACTGTCACGACAAATTTCCCCTTGGGGATTAATAAAGTATATATCTATCTATCTATCTATCTTTATCTGCTCCCATTGAGAGGTCATTTGTAATTTTCACCAGTGCCGTCTCGGTGCTGTGGTGTTTTCTAAATCCTGATTGAAATTTCTCAAATAAACTATTATGATGTAGAAAGTCGCACAACTGATTTGTGACCACTTTCTCAAGGATCTTGGAGAGGAAGGGGATTTTAGAGATCGGTCTGTAGTTAGCCAACACCTCTGGATCCAGAGCGGCTTCTTCAGGAGAGGTTTAATAACAGCCACTTTTATGTCACATTAACTTAAGTGGTTGTTGACAGGCTGACGGTCTCCCACACACATTTAGCACGTCAACACGGTATATTTACTCTTTAAATGATTTGGCATATCATGTTTTTTGACAGGATGTATTTATTTTTTTTCTTCTTTTTTTCATCTCAAAATGTTAAGAGGGGCGGCGCCCTAGCACCCCCTATGGACGCACCGCCACTGCTCTCTGCTCACCTGGTGTCTGTGCGTTGGAACAGAACAGGAAGTCGTCCTTGTTTAAACATTTTATTCTCTTCTTTAAAGAGGCAACATGTTCAGTATAAAACATCTCAGAACCTACTCAGTAGGTACACCGTCATGTACATCATACACAGGTACACGCTGAGGACTCGTTCTCCTGAAGTTCTGCAGAGTTTCGAGTCACAGTCGTCTGACCTTTGACCTCGTCAACGCAAAGTTCAAATGTCTGTTTGCCTTTGGAGGCGGAGCTCCAGCCAGAGGTCAAAGGTCAGGGCGGAGTCATGCCCGTCAGCTGAGGTTGGACTGAGGACTCCCCGCCGGAGAGGAGCAGCAGGAGGAGGAGGCGAAGAGGGAGGCGTCGGGGGAGCTGCGAGCGGGGGAGGAGTAGGAGGAGCCAGGGGAGGAGGAGGTGGGCGGGGCCGAGGCGCTCCCTCGCTCCCGCTGCTTCAGGTGCACCTTGGCGTGCCGCTTGCGCTCGTCGCTGCGGGCGAAGCGGCGGCCGCACTCGGCGCAGCCGAAGGGCTTCTCCCCGGTGTGCGTGCGGATGTGCGTGGTCAGGTGGTCGCTGCGGCTGAAGCCGCGCAGGCAGACGCGGCAGCCGAACGGCCGCTGGCCCGTGTGCACGCGCACGTGGCGCGTCAGCTCGTCGGAGCGCGAGAAGCGGCGCTCGCAGCCGGCGGCGGGGCAGGCGTAGGGCCGCTCGCCCGGCGGCCGCCGGCACGCCCGCCCGCCGGGGGCCTTCCTGGGGGCGCGGCACGGTTTGGTGAGCTGGGCGGGCGGGGCCTCGGGGCTGGATCCGCCCCGAGGAGAAGGCCTTGATGGTGGACAGCGGCGTGAGCGGCGGCGGGTTCCGGTCCCGAACCGGGCCGAGCCCCCCGGCGTCCGTCGACGCGAGGTAGTCGGGAAGCATCGGCGGCGCCTGCAGGCCGGGCCCGGAGGCGGGGTAGGCGGGGGGCGGGGCCTGCGGCGGAAAGGCCTGGCAGGCGGCGGCGGAGGACGCGTACGACGGCGCCACGGAGAAGACGGAGGTCACGTCACTGGAGCCGAAGCTCGCCGACGACGAGGAAGAGAGGGGGGGGGCGCAGGGGGCGGCGGGGGGGATGCTGACCAACCCCGTGAACAGGCTGAGGAGAGGCTCCGCCCACAGGCCGCCACCGGGGGCGGGCTCAAAGCTGAAGCGGCCGCTGTAGGCCAGAGGGGTGAAGCGGGGGGTCAGGTCCAGGTCCGACAGAGAGTCTGAGGAGCAGAGAAGAAGAAGAGGTGATCACATGACCACACCTGAGACACAGGCCTGCTCTGATTGGCCGAGGAACAAACTCATGAAATGTACAGTAATGTATCACAAACAGTTTAATATAATAGTTTATAATAATATAATAGAACATAATAGTTCAATATAATATAGTTTATAATAATATAATTGAACATAATATAGGTTAATATAGTTTATAATAATATTATAGAACATAATACAGTTTAATATAATATAGTTTATAATAATATAATAGAACATAATATAGGTTAATATAATATAGTTCATAATAATATAATAGGACATAATATAGATTAATTTATTATAGTTTATAATAATATAATATAGGTTAATATAATATAGTTTATAATAATATAATAGAACATAATCTAGTTTAATATAATATAGTTTATAATAGAATATAATCTAGTTTAATATAACGTCAACATTAATGAATAATTCACTTCTTAACTTCCACTCATTAAAGTCACTTATTTCGTATTCCTCATGACCCGCCGCCTTGCACCTCCTCCTGCACCTCCTGCTCACCTCCGTACTCCCCGGGCTCCGCGCGCTGCAGCCCGGCCCCCTCGGCTGCGGACGCCGCCAGCAGCGAGCCCCCCGCGGCGGCGTTCTGCAGCAGCATCTGCAGCTCCTCCAGCCGGGAGTAGTAGCCGTCCAGCGGGGAGGGCAGCGGCGGGAGGCCGGCCGAGGGGGCCAGGGGGTCCGGGAGCTGCAGCGCGGACACGAGCAGCTCCGCTTTGGTGGCTGCCATAGGAGGAGGAGGAGGAGGAGGAGGAGGAGGAGGAGGAGGAGGAGGAGGTGCGCTCCTGGAACTCCGAGCGCTTCCTGCGGGAGGACCGAGCTGCTGAGTCCGGCGGAGAGACGCTGTGTCCGGGCAGCTGCTGCTGTGACGCTCGGAGGAAGCCAACGCGTGGAGGGTCGAGGGCTCCGGGTCCAACGTAAACAACAACAACAACAACAACAGGGTAGCTTTCACATGCTGCTCGAGTGAACTTGAACCTGAGTGTCACTTTCGGAGGGTTCCCGGCTTTATAAAGACTCCTGCGTGACGTATGTTGCCTAATATGGCGCGCGGGAAGACCCATATATGGGCAGAGCGGGAAGCGCGCGCCCCGACGCCCCGGCGGCTCCGGGGTCTCTGCGAGGCTCCGGGTTCTGGAGCATGAAGGGTCCGGTAGAGTCCAGGCTATGAGTCCCGTTCGGTGGCTGCAGGCCCGCCGGACGGACCGCACCGGAGACGGTAACCGGGACAGCGCGAGCCGCCATGGCCGGAAACCCCGGAGACACGTCACGGCCCGGATCAGGTTCTCGGAGCTCAGCCAGCCGCGTCATCACTTCCTCGAGCCTTATTTGGGCGTCTTCCGGTTGGACTGCTGGTCTGAGCGAGAGGGGGCGGGGCCAAGCAGGACCGGTCTAAAGTCCACGAGTGTGATCACATTCATGCACTTAAAGGAGTAGAAGTACACACATATGATCACAGCTGGAGCCTCATCGGGACACTTCCAGAATAGATAAAGTATGATCACAAAGAAACACGGAGAGCTTAATTATACACACGTGGTGTCGCCACTGGAGCTGGATAACGTCACGTGGTGCGGGAGCGAGGTGGATATGAAGTCACGTGGCGCGGGAGGAATCACCGGGGGATTAGCTCAAATGGTAGAGCGCTCGCTTAGCATGCGAGAAGTAGCGGGATCGATGCCCGCATTCTCCAGAGCTTTTGTTCTGATCCTCCACGACAGTGGTCCCCAACCTTTTTTGACCGGTTCCGTGTCAGAAATTATTTTCAAGGACCGGCAATATAAATGACGTAATAAATATGACGTCATACAATTATACGAAGGGCATAAAGTGCCAAAACTACAACTCCTCATTACGCCGAATGAGTGTGAGCCGTGCTTGTTGACCTGCAACGAGCCGCTAATGGAGACGGCGACACAGACGTGTGTTTGGTCCGCTGCTCCTCGCCGAGTTCTGGTCGCTGTCATTAGAACACCGGCAGAGTTGTTGTGTGAAATGTCCCTTAAGGCCACCGTCATTTGCATCTCGAACTAATTTTCTTCTATCTCGGACGGGCTCGATCACCGGGTGGGTTTGTTTACAAATGGGTTGCAGGTCTATTCTGTTGCAGTCGGGTCTTTTGTGGTTGGAGTACCGCTCAAACTCTTTTAAAAGCCTCTTCCACCCGGTCAACGTCTGAAACATGTAGAATGTTCCGCTGTTCACTCGCCCACACAGCAGCGACTTTATCGGCCAACTTGAAAACAGTTGTCATTTCCCTGAAGTGACAGAATTCATTGAGCAGGTTGAATATGTTTTAAGATTCTTTGTGACTGTGCCGCCAGCAGAGGGTTCGGCGCGTGAGACTCGCCTGCAGCGAGAAACCCGAACTTTAAGACTCCTGAACGCGGCTCAGACGTACACACAGGTATCCGGTCCTTTTTCAAAATAATATATTTTTCCGACTGATTTAAAAAAAAAATTACAACATTTTTTATTCACTTTTTCCGCGGCCCGGTTCCAACCAAGCCGCGGACCGGTACCGGGCCGCGGCCCGGGGGTTGGGGACCCCTGCTCCACGAGACGCCGGACCGTCACGTGACCCTCAGGAGAGATGACGGCTGACTCCGGCCTCTTCTGGTGCATTTGAGGGAACGGCATGAGACAAGGAGACACGAGGGGGAGGAACATGTTAAAGTTAAAAGTTAAACAAATAAATCAAAAAAAGTTCAAATTAATTATATCAATAAACTGATCAGATATCTGTGTGTATGTGTGTCAGTGTGTGTTTGTGTGTCTGTGTGTATGTGTGTCAGTGAGTGTTTGTGAGTCAGTGTTTGTGTGTATGTGTGTGTGTGTCTGTGTGTCAGTGTGTGTCACAGTCTATAATCAGCTGGTGTTCCTGATGCCGACGCGACTCAACTTTGTTCTATTTCTGTGGCAGCAGTCATGGTCTGTATCGAGGAGGTGAACACACACACACACACACACACACACACACACACTGGGAGGGTCCATAGAGTGTGTGTGTGTGTGTGTGTGTATATAAGCAGCAGACGGCC
>NC_079390.1:25483735-25526235 GCF_029220125.1 Pseudoliparis swirei | reverse complement strand
GAGGAGGAGGAGAGGGAGGAGGAGAGAGGAGGAGGAGAGGGAGGAGGAGAGAGAGGAGGAGGAGAGGGAGGAGGAGAGAGAGGAGGAGGAGAGGAGGAGGAGAGGAGGGAGAGGAGGAGGAGGAGGAGGAGAGAGAGGAGGAGGAGAGGGAGGAGGAGGAGGAGGAGAGGAGGAGGAGAGAGAGGAGGAGGAGGAGGTGGTGAGAGAAGAGGAGGGAGAGGAGGAGGAGGGAGGAGGAGAGAGGAGAGGAGGAGAGAGGGAGGAGGAGAGGGAGGAGGAGAGGGAGGAGGAGGAGAGGGAGGGAGGAGGAGGAGGAGGAGGAGGAGGAGGAGGAGAGGAGAGGAGGAGGAGGAGAGGAGGAGAGGAGGAGGAGGAAGCGAGGAGGAGGAGGAGAGGAGGATGAGAGAGGAGGAGGAGGAGGAAGAGGAGCGGGAGGAGGAGAGAGGAGGAGGAGAGGAGGAGGAGAGGAGGAGGAGAGAGAGGAGGAGGAGGAGAGGAGGAGGAGAAAGGAGGAGAGGAGGAGAGGAGGAGAGGAGGAGGAGAGGAGGAGAGAGAGGAGGAGGAGAGGAGGAGGAGAGGAGGAGGAGAGGAGGAGGAGAGGAGGAGGAGGAGAGGAGGAGGAGAGGAGAGGAGGAGAGGAGGAGGAGGAGAGGAGGAGAGGAGGAGGAGGAGAGGAGGAGGAGAGAGAGGAGGAGAGGAGGGAGGAGAGGGAAAGGAGAGAGGAGGGAGGAGAGGGAGGAGGAGGAGAGGGAGGAGGGGAGGAGAGAGGAGGAGAGGGAGGAGGAGTCACATGCTGGGGGCCGCTCGCCTCTCAGAGGTCACTGATTGGTCGTCAGGGCGGAGTCACCAGAGACGTTCAAATCATTAGTTTGTTCAATCCCGATGGTCTCCCCGTGAGGGCCCCTGGTCTCCCCGTGAGGGCCCCTGGTACCTGGGTCATCTTGGTGAAGTCCAGGACGGGCCGGGCGCAGGGCCGGTCGGGGGCCCGCCTCCTCTTGAGCCCCGGCTTGAGCAGCAGCAGGTCGCAGGGCTGCGAGTGGCAGCGCGGCAGCTGCGGCGGCAGGCTGCGCCGGAGGGAGGACGGCGTGCTGCAGGCGGAGGAGGGCGAGGCGGGCCCCGCCCCCCCCGCCGCCGCCATCACGGCCGAGCAGCTGGGAGGACGCGCCGGCGTCTGCCTCGCCACGGGATGCGGAGGCAGGAAGGTGGAGGCCGCCGAGTCTCTGATGAGCACGGGGGAGAGGGAGAAGCGCCTCTGAGGAGGAGGAGGCGGGTGGAGGGGAGAGGGCGAGGAGGAGCAGGAGGAGGGGGAGGGGAAGAAGCAGCAGCAGGCTCCTCCCCCCGCCGCCGCCTCGCTGGGGTCCCAGGGAAAGCTCCAGGGCAGCGGGGAGTCCGGAGACAGCGCCAGGCTGAAGAAGGTGGGGCTGGAGGAGGAGTGCAGCGAGGAGTTGAGGGAGGAGCTGGGGGCGCGGAGAGGACAGACTCCTCCCCCCGCCACGCCCGCCCCTACGCCCCCCCCCCCGGCGCCGCCGTGGCACTGCTGGCGGCTGACGGGAGTCCAGACCCGCGAGGCGCTGGGCCTCCAGGTGTAGCGGCAGCGCGACAGGTCCTCGGGCACCGACAGCGAGCGGCAGTGCCGTTTGGGGGGCGGGGGCGGGGGGGGCCCGGGGCCGGGGGGGGCCGCCGGGCCCCCGGGGAGCGACAGCTCGGACGCCGAGGTGCTGGGCGCCAGGGGCCGGTGCTGCTGAGGCTGAGCGGGGGCGCCCCCCTCCTGCAGGTGAGCATCCGGGGGCCCGGGGCCGGGGGGGAAGCTCGAGCTCAGGAACCCCCCCTGCAGGCCGGACTTGGAGGGAGGGCAGAGCTGCCAGTAGCTGCTCTCTGGGGGACACGAGAGGACGGCATTAGAGGTGCATCATGGGAAATGTAGGCTCCTGGTCCTGCAGCGAGTCACTCACCAGGCATCAAGCCATCTGGGGACCGGCACTGGAGGGCGTTGGGGTCCAGCAGGGACTACAAACATGGCCGCACATGGATTACTCACATGTGAAACTCCAACAGAGAATAAATACCTGTATCTTTTATAAGAGAGACGGTCACATGACTCACCTGACAGACGGCCCCCGGGGCAGCAGGGGCCCCTTCCAGAGTCTGCTTCCTCAGGCTCTCCAGCAGCAGCCTGGCCACGGCATGGTGGCAGGGGGCGGGGCCAATGGGGGGGCAAGGGGAAAACAGGGGGAGGGGCCAAGGGGGGGAGGCAAGGGGCGTGGTCAAGGGGGCGGGGTCAGGGGGGGCGGAGATTAGGGAGGAGAGGGGAGGAGGAAGAAGAGGAGGAAGGGGAGAGCCACCACCGTCTGAGTGTCGGGCCGTGGTCTAGTGCAGGTGAGGCCACCACACTCCTCCTCACCTAAGGGCCAGGTAGCCCCGCCTACTCTCACAAGGTCATCGTTAATCAGCTGTTGCCACCACACCTGGGGAAGAAAGAGAGACGCAGGTGTTCATTTAAACAGTCTAGGAGGCTCCTAGGGGCCCGTCACCCCCTCATGTGTCTCCTAGGGGCCCGTCACCCCCTCATGTGTCTCCTAGGCTCCCTGCCACCCTCATGTGCCTAGCCCGCCACCTCTCATGTCTCCTAGGGGCCCCGTCACACCCTCATGTGTCTCCTAGGGGCCCCGTCACCCTCATGTGTCTCCTAGGGGCCCCGTCACCCCCTCATGTGTCTCCTAGGGGCCCCGTCACACCCTAGGGGCCCGTCACCCCCTCATGTGTCTCCTAGGGCCCCGTCACCCCCTCATGTGTCTCCTAGGGGCCCATCACCCCCTCATGTGTCTCCTAGGGGCCCGTCACCCCCTCATGTGTCTCCTAGGGGCCACCCCATGTGTCTCCTAGGGGCCGTCACCTCGCCCCTAGCCCTGCCACCCCTCATGTGTCTCCTAGGGGCCCGTCACCCCCTCAAGTGTCTCCCGCCACCTCATGTGTCTCCTAGCCCGTAGCCCACCCTCATGCCCTCATGTGTCTCCCTAGGGGCCCTGCCACCCTCATGTGTCTCCTAGCCACCTCATGTCTCCTAGGGCCCTGCCACCCCTCATGTGTCTCCCTAGGTCTCACCTCATGCCCCTAGCCCGTCACCCTCATGTGTCTCCTAGGCCTGCCACCTCATGTGTCTCCTAGGCCTGCCACCCTCATGTGCCTCCTAGCCTCTGCCACCCTCATGTGTCCCCTAGGGCCTGCCACCTCATGTGTCTCCTAGGCCCTCACCCTCATGTGTCTCCTAGCCCCACTCATGTGTCTCCTAGGGGCCCATCACCCCCTCATGTGTCTCCTAGGGGCCCCGTCACCCCCTCATGTGTCTCCTAGGGCCCGTCACCCCCTCATGTGTCTCCTAGGGGCCCGTCACCCCCTCATGTGTCTCCTAGGGGCCCCGTCACCCCCTCATGTGTCTCCTAGGGCCCCGTCACCCCCTCATGTGTCTCCTCTCATGTCACCCTCATGTGTCTCCTAGCCCCTGCCACCTCATGTGTCTCTAGGGCCTGCCACCTCATGTGTCTCCATGTGTCTCCTAGGGCCCGTCACCCCTCATGTGTCTCCTAGCCCCGCTACCCTCATGACCCCTCATGTGTCTCCCCTCATGACCTCATGTGTTCCCTAGCCCCGCTACCCCTCATGTCTCCTAGGGCCCCGTCACCCCCTCATGTGTCTCCTAGGGGCCCCGTCACCCCCTCATGTGTCTCCTAGGGCCCCGTCACCCCCTCATGTGTCTCCTAGGGGCCCGTCACCCCTCATGTGTCTCCTAGGGGCCCGTCACCCCCTCATGTGTCTCCTAGGGGCCCCGTCACCCCCTCATGTGTTTCCTAGTGATGATACTACTGGTACTAGTGATGAGGTTAACCACGTGGGTCGTGGTGGGTAAATAGCTCGTGGGGGGGGGGGGGGGGGGGCCTGTCTGATGTTGGACTGAGGCCGCTGCTAGCTTGTTGCTAACGGATCCCATTGTTTTCAACGGGGGATGCTAGCGCGCCGCAGCAGCGTTATCCCCCGTTTGCATGAACAATAATTAAGTCGCTGGATTCTAATATTTTCAGGACAAAAAAAAAAGAGACGTCCGTCTCCCAAGCAGCCGGTTACGTTACCGTTACACTTCAATATAAACAACATCTCGTTATTCCTCTCAAGGTCGGAACAATAAATTTAGCCATTTTGCTGCTTGAAAACCCAAACCCCGATGGGGCTCCGGTCCCCTCCGCCGACCCTCCCGGGACTCGGGCCGGCGGGCTCCGGGTGGACGGTGCGGGGAACCCGGGAGGCTACACCGGCCGCCTGGATCTCCGCTGCCGGGGCAAACGGACCTGCCGTTAGTTAGCGGCACGCTAGCAGCGGCAAGCTAGCAGCGGCGAGTCGCGTTAGCAGCAAAACAAGCCCGGCGAACGAGCCCCGAGCGGTCCGGTTCCCCCTGCATCTACTGCCGGAGAGCGAGACCGCCTCCACCCTCCCGGGAGAGGGGCTGATCGTCCGGGCAGTCGCCGGCAGCCTGCCCGGCCTGAGGAGGAAAACGCCGCGGGGACACTGCGGCGAGCTGCGGGGACGCGGGATCCTCCCGCAGCGCCCCGCAGCTCGCCCACAAAACAAGCGCTCAGCCCGGGTCCCGCTTACCTTCTGCGGCGGGCCTGCAGACGCTCCTCGGCGCGTTGACCCAGGAATCACGAGACCGCGATGGCGTTACGGTCCGGCTCTAAGCGCGCGCACGGAACCGGGTCCGGGTCGAGCCTCCGCGGGTGTCGCGCTCCAGACGGTCGGACGCATTAAAACATAATACGGATCTGCGCACACGCCCGTGAGCGAGAGGCATTCATAAACAACATTTACGGTGCCGAGGAGGGGGCGGAGGAGGCGGGGGGGGGGCGGTGCTACACCGCATCACCCGCACCCAGAGATGCTCACTCCACTCGATTTATCCACCGTCCCCGCGCGGCTCGAACCCACCGCCGCTTCCCGGGACGCGCGCGAGGCCTTAATTGGGACAATTTGGCAGGTGTCAGGCTCGGGATCTCTGGCGGTGTCACGGGGGCTGATGGGAGTTGTAGTTCAGAGCCAGTTTGTTTTCAGCAGTGTCTGCCTCTGGTGGTCCAGGAATTAATTAAATATTTATATAAATATGATCCATCCGTGCAGTGTGTTCATGGAGGATTCCGGCACCCCAGGGTGCTGCTGGTAGAGGGTGTCACAGGCAGATGTCCCTGCTTTTAAAAGCTGGTTTATTTCATTTGAATAGTCCAATTTATAATGAAATATTTAAGCCACACGAAACATTAATATTATGGCACTAGAACATCTCCATCTGTAGATGTGTTCCTTGGAGCCTGAGAGAGTAAACACTATGACATGAAGAAGAATGATCCAGCTGTGAAGTCTAACTCTTTATTTACATCTTTATTAATCAATCTTTCAGATCCGCTCTCGATACTCGAGCAGCACGACATGACAATCGAGGGACACAAAAAAGTAAAAGAACTCACAACACAAAGCAACAGCCCCTCCCCCCGTTAACAGGGGTTCTGTTGAGGGAGGAGGAGGCAAGGGAAGGAGGCGCAGGAGCCCGACCCAGACGGAGCATGAAGAAAGTGACTCAAGTGCTCAATAAACATAGTAGTGAGGAAGAGGAGGTGCTCCAACAGAAGTGTGAACGAGCTCCAGGCTGGGGTCAAGCGTTCCACTGAGAGGAGGCGGTCCTCTGGGTTCTCTTCAGGTCGCGGTCCTCCTCGTGGACCGGGTCCACCGCGCCCCCCTGCTGTCGGGACGATTCAACCATCTTAAAAAAGACAAAGACGCACCGGAGACCGGAGGCCGCCTCCCGGTGGAGGCTCAGTACGGGTTCCACAGGAGCTGCTCGGAGAACACGGGGACCTGCTGGTCATCGGAGCCCAGATCTACAACCAGACAGAGGTCAGAGGTCAGCGAGGAGGGCGTCACACACAGCAATAACACTGAAAGCTCCTTTAAAGGGGTTCGGTCGGACCGAGGTACCGATTGGTACTCTACCTGTGAGCTCACCTGGGCCGCCGTCGCCCTCCAGCAGGAGGCGGAGCCAGTCGGTCACGTGGTCCCCGGAGGTCCTCCACCTCCTGAAGGAGCAGCTGAACCCCGGAGGAGAACGCAGAGTCCTGTAGTTCATCTCGGCCTCCTGACGGGAGACAAGCGTCAGGCGCGCCTCCTGCAGCGCTGCAAAGGGGGTCGATGAGGCGGTGCGTTCAGGCGTTACCGGGGACGGTGGGTCGTTCCAGGGTCCCGGCGGCTCCAGAGAGCGAGGGGACACAGAGGAGGCTTTAGAGGCTGCAGGAGCCTCCTTCTCTCTCTGCTGGTCTCCTCCGTCCTCACACAGGTCAGAGGTCATCTTGGCCAGCTGACTCTGCCTGAAACACAAAGCGCTGAACACCTGCTGAGCGTGTTCTTCATCATCATCATCATCCCGACCACCTACAGGTGCTCCACGGGGTCCAGGGCGCCGCCGTCGTCGGGCTGCGTGTCACTCAGAGGGTCCCAGAGGTGCAGCGCTCGCCTCCACAGGCGCACCTGCATGTCCCAGGAGCGCCGGCTGTACTTCCGGTACTTGTTGGGCGTGGAGGGGTGGAGCTTAGCGTCCCGCAGGTGTCTGAGGGGGAGGAGTCACGAGTTATGAGAAACGACAAGCGAATAAAAATCACAATCCTGGCCGCTTATCGGATGGAAGCATACGTGATGTGTTCAGGGACTGTCGGAAAGATGAGAACTTGACATAAGGTTTGTTTTCTCTCCTTTGAAGAACTCTTTCAGAGGAGTAAAGTCTGAAGCTAACATGCTAACGCTACACGCGGGCCTCACCTGGGGACCTGCTGCAGGTAGTTCTGGTACCCGATGGTGTTTTTGCCGTACTGGATCTGTTTCTGCCGCCGCTTCAGCACCGCTCCGTTGGTCTCCGTGGTGGCCGGGTCGGGGAGGACGGGGCAGCCCCGGTCATAGGGGGGCCTGCAGGGACACGGGTCAGACTGGACCTTCTGGAGCCCACGGCCCTGAACGCCTCGTTGAGCACGAGTTGTGTTCACTGACCTCTTGGTGTCCAGGTCGTCCGTCCCCACAGCCACGCTGCTGCTGGACGCCTTCAGGATGCAGCGCTCCAGAATGGACGGCCTGCAGGGGGCGACACCAGACCCCCTCAAACCAGACCCCCTCAATCCAGAACCCCAAACCAGACACCCTCATACCAGAACCCCAAACCAGACCCCCTCATACCAGACCCCCTCAATCCAGACCCCCTCAATCCAGACCCCCTCAATCCAGACCCCCTCAATCCAGACCCCCTCAATCCAGAACCCCTCATACCAGACCCCCTCAATCCAGACCCCCTCAATCCAGACCCCCTCATACCAGACCCCATCAATCCAGAACCCCTCAATCCAGAACCCCTCATACCAGACCCCCTCAATCCAGACCCCCTCAATCCAGGCCCTCAATCCAGACCCCCTCAAACCAGACCCCCTCAATCCAGACCCTCAAACCAGACCCCCTCAATCCAGACCCTCAAACCAGACCCCCTCAAACCAGACCCCCTCAAACCAGACCCCCTCAATCCAGACCCTCAAACCAGACCCCCTCAATCCAGACCCCCTCAAACCAGACCCCCTCAAACCAGACCCCCTCAAACCAGACCGTTTCACAAAGTAGATCGTTTCCCGTCTGTGTGCTAAGCTAACATTTGCTAAGCTAAGCTATGCTAAGCTAACATTTGCTAAGCTAACATGTGCTACCGTCTAAATAAAGGACAAAGAAGTTGAACCTGCAGACTTTGTTGACGGCAGCTCGGTCTCGTCCTCTCAGGCCGCTGGGAGCAGGAGGAGACGGGAGAGGAGGCGCATTACTGTGAGGGGGGGGGGGGACCAACCATGTTTTAAAACAGGAGTGAATCAGAACCAAGCATCGTGACGTCACTACGATGACATCAGCGGTTCCTCACCTGACCAGGCTGTCAAAGACCGAGCTGCAGCCGGGGAGGAGCCAGGGCTCGGGGGCGGAGCCTCTGGGGACGTGGTCTCTGCAGGGGGCGGCGGCCAGCAGCGGGTCGGGGAGGCCGTTCCACATGGAGGCCGACCGGCCCTTAGCGGACGACCACGAGCCGAAGCTGAGGACACAAAGCCCGTCAGACGGCGAGCGAGGCCCTGTGGCGGCCATCTTTGTAGTTTCCTGCCTCAGAGCTGAAACCTGGTCTGGGATCTGTACAGGTCTACCCGGCCTCCTAAAGGTGCTCAACGTGTTGGTCCCCGACTCTTTAGTAACGTTCTGTACCTCCAAACTGAGAACAAGAGGCGGAGCTAAAACACTCCAACATGGTTGATTCATTAAAGTTTAGATTATTATAATTACTACAAATACTTCCATCCTTTAAGTGAAAAAACTATTACGACTAATAAAGACGTTCAGGGTGTCGGGAGTAAAGCCTGCAGCTTCAACCTGGTTCAGCCTGACAGGCAAAACACAGGTCAAAATAAACCCTGAGGAGGTCATCACCACGAGCTGACAACTAATGAGAAGCAACGCCACCTGCAGGCAGAGATTATACACACACACACATATATATAAACAATTAGACATTAATTAAATATGATGAGAGTCCGTCCTCAGGGGACCCGGTCCGTGCCCGGGCCCTCCACCGCGTGCTCCTCGTGTCCCGGTACCGACCTGGAGGGAGGGGGGCCTGGGGGGGAGGGCGGGGCCAGACTCACCTGGCTGCTTCCGGTCCGGCAGACGGGAATAAGGTGACGTGATGACCTACACAGGTGTATGTATTCATAGATGTGAGGCTGCAGTCACACAAGTGCAGCTGTCAGTGGAGAATACTCATCTGTGTATTTGTACTACGTTCTGCTCATAAAAACATGAATGTGTGTTAAAGTAATGATCTTAGTTGTTCACAGGTCAGAGGTGTCTTTATCCAGAGTATTAGAGGTACGAGTACACATAGTCAGTCCACATGGTACGAGTACATATAAAGTGGTGTCTTGGTTGCGACCCTGTATCACAAAAATTACGTTCCCCCAGACCTAAAATATAATTTGCAGTTACGTTTGACTGAAACGTATTTCTCTCCAAATTACGTTTGACTGAAACGTATTTCTCTCCAGATTACGTTTGCATTTGACGTATTATAATTACAAATACGTCTCTGATCAACGTATCTTTGCCGTTTGTTATCTCTCTTTTCTACAATGCTGTTATGAATTGTAAAAAGCGTCCTCTAGCCTTATTTATTATTATGTTATCTATGTTGTTTCGCCTGCGTATTATGACAGCAATAAGTGTTGTAACGGATCATATGAATTGGCGTGAAGACTTGCTGCTGGTGACTCTCCTTTATTTTATTTTTTTAGGTGACAATACATTAATTAAAACTCGTACACTATCACCACCTCATCACCACCTTAACAGAGTTAGTCCCATACGGGTCAAATCAACTATTAAACTTGTTATAAAATGCGCATCTGTCCGTAATCTATACCATAAAGTTCGCATTTAACCTAAAAAAGTGCACTTCTTTTAACCTTTCAAAATAAAGTCCGATTTATCTGTTAAGCGGAAGTAGTATAAAACGTCTATATTTATTCAAACAATACAATATAAAAGGCATACATCAAAATCAATCAGGAAAATGCTAAACAGTCAAACAACTCAAAACAATAAACCCTTCATGGGTTATTTTCAAGCGTTTACTTTTCATCAAACAAAAGAGCAGGTACCGGAAAATCTGGGAAATAATTTGGGAATTGTTAATAAAACATAATTTACCCTTCAACTTCCACATGCATGCAAACTAATACATCGTTTCACAGACACACACACACACACACACACTGACAGAAACACATAGACACTCATATACGTACACACACACACATACTCACACACACAGACACACTCTCACACACACTTCACACACGCACACACACACTGTTCACTTACACAGACAGACACACACACACACACAGAATGACAGACACACACAGACACACATCCAGACACTCACATACATACACACACAGGGGTACACACTCACACACACACACACACATTTACATGCACACACGCATACTCTGCAGACTGACCCTTGACCTCCCAATTGTCTCTCAGATATAACCCTACTGCTTTATATTTAATATATTATATTTACCTAAATATAAGACTTTGAGGTCGTGGGGGGAATCCCCTCCAAAACATTCACAAGAGAAAATTGTCAGGTTTGGACCGATAGCTCTGAGTTAAGGGCCCCCAAAACAGGTCCAAAGGGTCAAATTGGGTAAACATGTCAGAGCTTAGCTTTCTTTTCCAGGTTGTAGCCACTCCCAAATGGGGTAGAATACAATTGAAATTGTTCATATAGTACAAACATTTAAGGAGTTGTTAACCTTTGAAGGAAGGAATTTAGTTTTTAAACCCCTCCCAAGCAGGGATGCTAAGTGCTATATGTTGCCAGCCTACATGGTTGGGACCCATTTGGGAGCGGCTACAACCTGCAAAAGAAAGCTAAGCTCTGACATGTTTAGAAGAAAGAAAAGTTTAAATCAGCCCAAACTCACAACAGGGTCTCAGATTTGTTAAACCACACACCCTCTTCAAGGCCTGGATTTCAGACGGCCAATTAACTCTCGTGGGTGTTTGAGGAAATTTCACCCCATCACCTCATTGTAGGCCCTGTCCTGAGTGTCTGTGTTCAATTTGGGATTTCCAGGACGAATATTTAGGAGATTATGGCCATTTTTGCACTTGTCAAAAAATATGCAAATTTAAGAGAATAAGGCCCAATTTGACCCTTTGGACCTGTTTTGGGGGCCTTTAACTCAGAGCTATCGGTCCAAACCTGTAGGGTATTCATATTCAGATGCCCCTCTTTGAATCTGAAAAGAATCCAGATCTTTAAGTTGATTGAATGTATGAAAAATGTACTAAAAGACTGGTTTTAAGGATCGTACAAGGGTTATTGGCACCGTGACAATTCTCTCTTGTGAATGTTTTGGAGGGGATTCCCCCACGACCTCAAAGTCTTATATTTAGGTAAATATAATATATTAAATATAAAGCAGTAGGGTTATATCTGAGAGACAATTGGGAGGTCAAGGGTCAGTCTGCAGAGTATGCGTGTGTGTATTTGTGTGTGTGTGGGTGTGTGAGTGTGTGTCTCTGCCTGTGTGTGTATGTATGTGAGTGTCTGTATGTGTGTGTCTGAGTGTGTGTCTGTGTGTGAGTGTGTGTCTGTGTGTGTGTGTGTCTTTCATTCTGTGTGTGTGTGTCTGTCTGTGCGTGTGTAAGAGTGTGTGCATATGAGAGTGTGTGTCTGTGTGTGTGAGTATGTGTGTGTCTCTGCCTGTGTGTGTGTGTGTGTACGTATATGAGTGTCTATGTGTTTCTGTCAGTGTGTGTGTGTGTGTGTGTGTGTGTGTGTGTGTGTGTGTGTGTGTGTGTGTGTGTGTGTGTGAAACGATGTATTAGTTTGCATGCATATCAGTGGAAGTTGAAGGGTAAATCATATTTTATTAACAATTCCCAAATTATTTCCCAGATTTTTCCGGGTACCTGCTCTTTTTGTTTTTCTGAGAAGAAAACACGCCTGTAAATAACGCCATGAAGGGTTTATTGTTTTGAGTTGTTTGACTGTTTGGCAAAGATACGTTGATCAGAGACGTATTTGTAATTATAATACGTCAAATGCAAACGTAATCTGGAGAGAAATACGTTTCAGTCAAACGTAACTGCAAATTACATTTTAGGTCTGGGGGACGTAATTTTGGTGATACAGGGTTGAGCAGCGTGTTTTGTTCCTGACACTAACGCGGTTCATCCAGCAGGCGGCGCTGCGGCTGGAAGGACTGAGCGCGCGACAGGCCGTAAAGACGGATGAATGCGCGACAGGCCGTAAACCGAGTCTGCGTAAACAAGATGGCGTCCGGCAGCGGGGTGAGTCGCTGAAGGGAACTGTGTTTAAGCCTTAAAGACGTGAAATGAACGACCGTATTCCGTTACCTCCTCTTTAGTACGAGTGGATCTGCTCATCCGAGCCGGTACCGGGCCGGTTATACCGGGTTTAAACCCGTTCAAAGCGGCACTTTACTGATCAGCTAACGGCTACTAGCATGAACAGAGACAACAATGTTTACGTTTCCGGTTTCAATGTGAATTAAAATGCGTAAACTAGTGGTTGTACAACATGTGAAATATTTGGTCTCCGGTGCTCTTCATGCCCATCCTCCGCGGCAGCAGCGGACATGAAGCAGGTTTCAGTGTCAACAGTTTCAAAGTAAAAGCATCCTGGAACAAGCAGCGGAAACCGGATGTTAGTCTGTTGGAGCTTCAGCTGATCGGCCCGCACCTCTCCACCAATAACCAATCACCAATCATCAATAACCAATCATCAATAACCAATCATCAATAACCAATCATCAATAACCAATAATCAATCATCAATCATCAATAATCAATAACCAATCATCAATAATCAATAACCAATCATCAATAACCAATAACCAATCATCAATAACCAATAATCAATCACCAATAACCAATAACCAATCTGATGACATATCCAGTTCAACTAGATTCATGTTTATAAACCATGTTGAGTCTGAAAGATGCTTTTTGTTCTCTGTGTTTACTGACATGATGACCTCCTCCTCCTCCTGCTCCTCCGCCTCCTCCTCCTCCTCCGCCTCATTGCTCCTCCTCCTCCTCCTCCTCCTCCTCATTGCTCCTCCTCCTCCTCCTCCTCCTCCTCCTGCTCCTCCGCCTCCTCCTGCTCCTCCTCCTCCTCCTCCTCATTGCTCCTCCTCCTCCTCCTCCTCCTCATTGCTCCTCCTCCTCCTGCTGCTCCTGCTCCTCCTGCTGCTCCTGCTCCTCCTCTGCTCCTCCTGCTCCTCCTCCTCCTCCTCCTGCTCCTCCTCCTCCTCCTCCTCCTCCTCCTCCTCCTCCTCCTCTTGTAGTTCAGCAAGAATGACTTCCGTAGGAAGTGGGACAAAGACGAGTATGAGAACTTGGCCCAGAAGCGCATCTCTGAGGAGAGAGACCGCGAGAGGAGAGATGGTGAGGAAACGCCGTGTTCAGGAAGTGATGTCACCGTTCAGGAAGTGATGTCACCGTGTTCAGGAAGTGATGTCACCGTGTTCAGGAAGTGATGTCACCGTGTTCAGGAAGTGACGTCACCGTGTTCAGGAAGTGATGTCACCGTGTTCAGGAAGTGATGTCACCGTGTTCAGGAAGTGATGTCAGTGTTCAGGAAGTGATGTCACCGTGTTCAGGAAGTGACGTCACCGTGTTCAGGAAGTGATGTCAGTGTTCAGGAAGTGATGTCAGTGTTCAGGAAGTGATGTCAGTGTTCAGGAAGTGATGTCACCGTTCAGGAAGTGACGTCACCGTGTTCAGGAAGTGATGTCATCGTGTTCAGGAAGTGATGTCAGTGTTCAGGAAGTGATGTCAGTGTTCAGGAAGTGATGTCAGTGTTCAGGAAGTGATGTCAGTGTTCAGGAAGTGATGTCACCGTGTTCAGGAAGTGATGTCAGTGTTCAGGAAGTGATGTCAGTGTTCAGGAAGTGATGTCAGTGTTCAGGAAGTGATGTCAGTGTTCAGGAAGTGATGTCACCGTGTTCAGGAAGTGATGTCACCGTGTTCAGGAAGTGATGTCATCGTGTTCAGGAAGTGATGTCAGTGTTCAGGAAGTGATGTCATCGTGTTCAGGAAGTGATGTCAGTGTTCAGGAAGTGATGTCATCGTGTTCAGGAAGTGATGTCAGTGTTCAGGAAGTGATGTCATCGTGTTCAGGAAGTGATGTCATAGTGGTCTCAGTGTTCAGGAAGTGATGTCATCGTGTTCAGGAAGTGATGTCATCGTGTTCAGGAAGTGATGTCATAGTGGTCTCAGTGTTCAGGAAGTGATGTCATAGTGGTCTCAGTGTTCAGGAAGTGATGTCATAGTGGTCTCAGTGTTCAGGAAGTGATGTCAGTGTTCAGGAAGTGATGTCAGTGTTCAGGAAGTGATGTCATCGTGTTCAGGAAGTGATGTCAGTGTTCAGGAAGTGATGTCATTGTGTTCAGGAAGTGATGTCATCGTGTCGTTTCAGGCAAAGTGGTCCCGCCGGTCAAGCGGGACCTCCTGCGTCACCGAGACTATAAAGTGGACCTGGAGTCCAAACTGGGGAAGACCATCGTCATCACGAAGACCACCCCTCAGGCCGAGATGGGCGGGTACACCTTCATCTTCTTCGTGACCTCTGACCTCGTCCCGCTGCCTCGCTCTGATTGGCTGCTGTCTTCTTCTCTTCCAGTTATTACTGTAACGTCTGTGACTGCGTCGTCAAAGACTCCATCAACTTCCTGGACCACATCAACGGGAAGAAACGTGAGTGAGGGGGGGGGTGTGAGGGTGTGTGTGTGTGTGTGTGTGTAACCCTGTGTGTGTGTGTGTGTGTGTGTGTAGACCAGAGGAACCTGGGCATGTCCATGCGGGTGTGTGTGTGTGTGTGTGTGTGTGTGTGTGTGTGTGTAACCCTGTGTGTGTGTGTGTGTAGACCAGAGGAACCTGGGCATGTCCATGCGTGTGTGTGTGTGTGTGTGTGTGTGTGTGTGTGTGTGTGTGTGTGTGTGTGTGTGTGTGTGTGTGTGTGTGTGTGTGTGTGTGTGTGTGTGTGTGTGTGTGTGTGTGTGTGTGTGTGTGTGTGTGTGTGTGTGTGTGTGTGTGTGTGTGTGTGTGTGTGTGTGTGTGTGTGTGTGTGTGTGTGTGTGTGTGTGTGTGTGTGTGTGTGTGTGTGTGTGTGGACCAGAGGAACCTGGGCATGTCCATGCGGGTGTGTGTGTGTGTGTGTGTAGACCAGAGGAACCTGGGCATGTCCATGCGGGTGTGTGTGTAACCCTGTGTGTGTGTGTGTGTGTGTAGACCAGAGGAACCTGGGCATGTCCATGCGGGTGTGTGTGTAACCCTGTGTGTGTGTGTGTGTAGACCAGAGGAACCTGGGCATGTCCATGCGGGTGTGTAACCCTGTGTGTGTGTGTGTGTAGACCAGAGGAACCTGGGCATGTCCATGCGGGTGTGTGTGTAACCCTGTGTGTGTGTGTGTGTGTGTGTGTGTGTGTGTAGACCAGAGGAACCTGGGCATGTCCATGCGGGTGTGTGTGTAACCCTGTGTGTGTGTGTGTGTGTGTGTGTGTGTAGACCAGAGGAACCTGGGCATGTCCATGCGGGTGTGTGTGTAACCCTGTGTGTGTGTGTGTGTGTGTGTGTGTGTAGACCAGAGGAACCTGGGCATGTCCATGGGTGTGTGTAACCCTGTGTGTGTGTGTGTGTGTGTGTGTGTAGACCAGAGGAACCTGGGCATGTCCATGCAGGTGTGTGTGTGTGTGTGTGTGTGTGTGTGTGTGTGTGTGTGTGTGTGTGTGTGTGTGTGTGTGTGTGTGTGTGTGTGTGTGTGTGTGTGTGTGTGTGTGTGTGTGTGTGTGTGTGTGTGTGTGTGTGTGTGTGTGTAGACCAGAGAACCATGTCATGCGGGTGTGTGTGTAACCCTGTGTGTGTGTGTGTGTGTGTGTGTAGACCAGAGGAACCTGGGCATGTCCATGCGGGTGTGTGTGTAACCCTGTGTGTGTGTGTGTGTGTGTGTGTGTGTGTGTGTGTAGACCAGAGGAACCTGGGCATGTCCATGCGGGTGTGTGTGTAACCCTGTGTGTGTGTGTGTGTGTGTGTGTGTAGACCAGAGGAACCTGGGCATGTCCATGCGGGTGTGTGTGTAACCCTGTGTGTGTGTGTGTGTGTGTGTGTGTGTGTGTGTAGACCAGAGGAACCTGGGCATGTCCATGCGGGTGTGTGTGTAACCCTGTGTGTGTGTGTGTGTGTGTGTGTGTGTGTGTAGACCAGAGGAACCTGGGCATGTCCATGCGGGTGTGTGTAACCCTGTGTGTGTGTGTGTGTGTGTGTGTGTGTAGACCAGAGGAACCTGGGCATGTCCATGCGAGTGTGTGTAACCCTGTGTGTGTGTGTGTGTGTGTGTGTAGACCAGAGGAACCTGGCATGTCCATGCAGTGTGTGTGTAACCCTGTGTGTGTGTGTGTGTGTGTGTGTAGACCAGAGGAACCTGGGCATGTCCATGGGTGTGTGTGTAACCCTGTGTGTGTGTGTGTGTGTGTGTGTGTGTGTGAGCCAGAGGAACCTGGGCATGTCCATGCAGTGTGTGTGTAACCCTGTGTGTGTGTGTGTGTGTAGACCAGAGAACCTGGCATGTCCATGCGGTGTGTGTAACCCTGTGTGTGTGTGTGTGTGTGTGTGTAGACCAGAGGAACCTAGGCATGTCCATGGTGTGTGTGTGTGTGTGTGTGTGTGTGTGTGTGTGTGTGTGTGTGTGTGTGTGTGTGTGTGTGTGTGTGTGTGTGTGTGTGTGTGTGTGTGTGTGTGTGTGTGTGTGTGTGTGTGTGTGTGTGTGTGTGTGTGTGTGTGTGTGGACCCAGAAGGAACTAGGCATGTCCATGGTGTGTGTGTAACCCTGTGTGTGTGTGTGTGTGTGTGTAGCCAGAGGAACACAAACATCCATGGTGTGTGTGTAACCCTGTGTGTGTGTGTAGACCAGAGGAACCTGGGCATGTCCATGCGGTGTGTGTGTGTGTGTGTGTGTGTGTGTGTGTGTGTGTGTAGACCAACCTGGCATGTCCATGCGGTGTGTGTGTAACCCTGTGTGTGTGTGTGTAGACCAGAGGAACCTGGGCATGTCCATGCGGGTGTGTGTGTAACCCTGTGTGTGTGTGTGTGTGTGTGTGTGTAGACCAGAGGAACCTGGGCATGTCCATGCGGGTGTGTGTGTAACCCTGTGTGTGTGTGTGTGGACCAGAGGAACCTGGGCATGTCTGTGGTGTGTGTAACCCTGTGTGTGTGTGTGTGTGTGTGTGTGTGTGTAGACCAGAGGAACCTGGGCATGTCCATGCGGGTGGAGCGCTCGTCTCTGGACCAGGTGAAGAAACGCTTTGATGCCAACAAGAAGAAGATGGAGGAGAAGCAGAAGGAGTACGACTTTGAGGAGCGCATGAAGGAGCTGCGAGAGGAGGTGAGGAGGAGGTGAGGAAGAGGAGGAGCAGCGGGAGGTGGTGTTTGTGCTGACGCTCTCTCCTCAGGAGGAGAAGGCCAAGGCCTACAAGAAGGAGAAGCAGAAGGAGAGGAAGCGGCGAGCGGAGGAGGACGTGGACCTGGAGGAGGACGACGAGATGGCGGCCGTGATGGGCTTCTCCGGCTTCGGCTCGGCCAAGAAGACCCACTGACGCTCTGCCTGACGCTCTGCCTGACGCTCTGCGCCTCCTGCAGGAGGAGCAGCTGGACTTTAGACCAGAGCCGGACGAGAGACGGAGGTCCCGTCCTGGAGCATTCCTTCCGTCTGCGCTCGGGCTTTTATTTTGGTAGTTTCAAGGTCACGTGTCGTTTGACAGTCTCACTTCATGATGAATAGTTTATAATGTGAACTCCTTCCTCCTGGACATGAAGGTGTTTCACGTCGCCGAGGGCAACGAGTCATTCTGAATGTTTTTGAAGTTTGTCTCATTTTCACTTTGCTGAATAAACAGTTTGTGTTTCTAGTTCTCTGATTCACGAGCTCGCTGTGTCAGTGAAGGCAGCACTCATGTTTCTGTGTTGCCTTCAGGGAACATCCGTCAACTTCTTTATACAACTGGACATTCTTAATGAAGTTCACTCAGTTTATTGATTAATATCAAATCATCTGATCAATAAGGTTTTATTTTATTGAGACGGTAAACAAACAAAATATTGAGCAATGAGCACCTCCTCTCTCCTTAAGGACGCTTAGGATACACTGAGCTCCTCTCTCCTTAAGGACGCTTAGGATACACTGAGCTCCTCTCTCCTCTCTCCTTATGGACGCTTAGGATACACTGAGCTCCTCTCTCCTTATGGACACTTAGGATACACTGAGCTCCTCTCTCCTTATGGACGCTTAGGATACACTGAGCTCCTCTCTCCTTATGGACACTTAGGATACACTGAGCTCCTCTCCTCTCTCCTTATGGACGCTTAGGATACACTGAGCTCCTCTCTCCTTATGGACACTTAGGATACACTGAGCTCCTCTCTCCTTATGGACACTTAGGATACACTGAGCTCCTCTCTCCTCTCTCCTTATGGACGCTTAGGATACACTGAGCTCCTCTCTCCTTATGGACGCTTAGGATACACTGAGCTCCTCTCTCCTTATGGACACTTAGGATACACTGAGCTCCTCTCTCCTTATGGACACTTAGGATACACTGAGCTCCTCTCTCCTTATGGACGTTAGGATACACTGAGCTCCTCTCCTCTCTCCTTATGGACACTTAGGATACACTGAGCTCCTCTCTCCTCTCCTTATGGACACTTAGGATACACTGAGCTCCTCTCTCCTCTCTCCTTATGGACACTTAGGATACACTGAGCTCCTCTCTCCTCTCTCCTTATGGACACTTAGGATACACTGAGCTCCTCTCTCCTCTCTCCTTATGGACGCTTAGGATACACTGAGCTCCTCTCTCCTCTCTCCTTATGGACACTTAGGATACACTGAGCTCCTCTCTCCTCTCTCCTTATGGACGCTTAGGATACACTGAGCTCCTCTCTCCTCTCTCCTTATGGACTTAGGATACACTGAGCTCCTCTCTCCTCTCTCCTTATGGACGCTTAGGATACACTGAGCTCCTCTCTCCTCTCTCCTTATGGACACTTAGGATACACTGAGCTCCTCTCTCCTCTCTCCTTATGGACACTTAGGATACACTGAGCTCCTCTCCTCTCTCCTTATGGACGCTTAGGATACACTGAGCTCCTCTCTCCTCTCTCCTTATGGACACTTAGGATACACTGAGCTCCTCTCTCCTTATGGACACTTAGGATACACTGAGCTCCTCTCTCCTCTCTCCTTATGGACGCTTAGGATACACTGAGCTCCTCTCTCCTCTCTCCTTATGGACACTTAGGATACACTGAGCTCCTCTCTCCTCTCCTTATGGACGCTTAGGATACACTGAGCTCCTCTCTCCTCTCCTTATGGATGCTTAGGATACACTGAGCTCCTCTCTCCTCTCTCTCCTTATGGGCTTAGGATACACTGAGCTCCTCTCTCCTCTCTCCTTATGGACGCTTAGGATACACTGAGCTCCTCTCTCTCCTCTCTCCTTATGGACGTTAGGATACACTGAGCTCCTCTCTCCTCTCTCCTTATGGACACTTAGGATACACTGAGCTCCTCTCTCCTTATGGACACTTAGGATACACTGAGCTCCCTCTCCTCTCTCCTTATGGACTTAGGATACACTGAGCTCCTCTCTCCTCTCTCCTTATGGACGCTTAGGATACACTGAGCTCCTCTCCTCTCTCCTTATGGACGCTTAGGATACACTGAGCTCCTCTCTCCTCTCTCCTTATGGACGCTTAGGATACACTGAGCTCCTCTCTCCTCTCTCCTTATGGACGCTTAGGATACACTGAGGTCCTCTCTCCTTATGGACGCTTAGGATACACTGAGCTCTCTCTCCTCTCTCCTTATGGACGCTTAGGATACACTGAGCTCCTCTCTCCTCTCTCCTTATGGACGCTTAGGATACACTGAGCTCCTCTCTCCTCTCCTTATGGACGCTTAGGATACACTGAGCTCCTCTCTCCTCTCTCCTTATGGACGCTTAGGATACACTGAGCTCCTCTCTCCTCTCTCCTTATGGACACTTAGGATACACTGAGCTCCTCTCCTCTCTCCTTATGGACGCTTAGGATACACTGAGCTCCTCTCCTCTCTCCTTATGGACGCTTAGGATACACTGAGCTCCTCTCCTCTCCTTATGGACTTAGGATACACTGAGCTCTCTCTCTCTCCTTATGGACGCTTAGGATACACTGAGCTCTCTCTCCTCTCCTTATGGACACTTAGGATACACTGAGCTCCTCTCTCTCCTCTCTCCTTATGCACACATAGGATACACTGAGCTCCTCTCTCTCCTCTCTCCTTAAGGACACTTAGGATACACTGAGCTCCTCTCTCTCCTCTCTCCTTATGGACGCTTAGGATACACTGAGCTCCTCTCTCCTCTCTCCTTATGGACGCTTAGGATACACTGAGCTCCTCTCCTCTCTCCTTATGGACGCTTAGGATACACTGAGCTCCTCTCTCTTCTCTCCTTATGGACGCTTAGGATACACTGAGCTCCTCTCCTCTCTCCTTATGGACGCTTAGGATACACTGAGCTCCTCTCTCCTTATGGACGCTTAGGATACACTGAGCTCCTCTCTCCTCTCTCCTTATGGACGCTTAGGATACACTGAGCTCCTCTCTCCTCTCTCCTTATGGACGCTTAGGATACACTGAGCTCCTCTCTCCTCTCTCCTTATGGACACTTAGGATACACTGAGCTCCTCTCTCCTCTCTCCTTAAGGACACTTAGGATACACTGAGCTCCTCTCTCCTCTCTCCTTAAGGACGCTTAGGATACAATGAGCTCCTCTCTCCTTAAGGACGCTTAGGATACACTGAGCTCCTCTCCTCTCTCCTTAAGGACACTTAGGATACACTGAGCTCCTCTCTCCTCTCTCCTTAAGGACACTTAGGATACACTGAGCTCCTCTCTCCTTATGGACGCTTAGGATACACTGAGCTCCTCTCTCCTTAAGGACACTTAGGATACAATGAGCTCCTCTCTCTCTCCTTATGGACGCTTACTTAGGATACACTGAGCTCCTCTCTCCTTATGGATGCTTAGGATACACTGAGCTCCCTCTCTCCTCTCCTTATGGACGCTTAGGATACACTGAGCTCCTCTCTCCTCTCGGACGTCTAGGATACACTGAGCTCCTCTCCTCTCCTCTCTCCTTAAGGACGCTTAGGATACACTGAGCTCCTCTCTCCTTATGGACGCTTAGGATACACTGAGCTCCTCTCTCCTCTCTCCTTATGGACGCTTAGGATACACTGAGCTCCTCTCTCCTCTCTCCTTATGGACACTTAGGATACACTGAGCTCCTCTCCTCTCTCCTTAAGGACACTTAGGATACACTGAGCTCCTCTCCTCTCTCCTTAAGGACACTTAGGATACACTGAGCTCCTCTCCTCTCTCCTTATGGACGCTTAGGATACACTGAGCTCCTCTCTCCTCTCTCCTTATGGACACTTAGGATACACTGAGCTCCTCTCTCCTCTCTCCTTATGGACGTTTAGGATACACTGAGCTCCTCTCTCCTCTCCTTATGGACGTTAGGATACACTGAGCTCCTCTCCTCTCTCCTTATGGACGCTTAGGATACACTGAGCTCCTCTCTCCTCTCTCCTTATGGACGTTTAGGATACACTGAGCTCCTCTCCTCTCTCCTTATGGACGCTTAGGATACACTGAGCTCCTCTCTCCTCTCTCCTTATGGACGTTTAGGATACACTGAGCTCCTCTCTCCTCTCTCCTTATGGACGCTTAGGTAACACTGAGCTCCTCTCCTCTCTCCTTATGGACGTTTAGGATACACTGAGCTCCTCTCTCCTCTCTCCTTATGGACGCTTAGGTAACACTGAGCTCCTCTCTCCTCTCTCCTTATGGACGTTTAGGATACACTGAGCTCCTCTCTCCTTATGGACGCTTAGGATACACTGAGCTCCTCTCTCCTTATGGACGTTTAGGATACACTGAGCTCCTCTCTCCTTATGGACGCTTAGGATACATTGAGCTCCTCTCTCCTTATGGACGTTTAGGATACACTGAGCTCCTCTCTCCTCTCTCCTTATGGACGCTTAGGTAACACTGAGCTCCTCTCTCCTTCTGGACTTTCATCTCTCCATCACACATCACTAACTCTACTTCCTCTTCTGGTCACATGACATCTATTGTTCCTCATCTCTTCTCTCCTGAAGGTTTCTTGTCTTTTTCTATTTCTTGGGAGTTGTTCCTGATCCGATGTGAGGTCAAAGGTCAAAGGTCAGGGGTGTCTGTATGTCCGGATGGTAAAGCCCTCTGAGGATAATTAGTAATTTGTGATATCAGGCTATAAAAAATAAACTGATGAGCAGAGGGCTTCAGAACACAGATGAAATATGTATTTAAATAACACATATAGATATGTATTTATATGTGTATATACACATATATATATACGTAAATATGTGTGTACACCGTGTCATGTTGGGGAAGTGAAGTACCTTACATGCGTAGTACTTGCTGCAGTGACTGACCTCAGGTCAGCGTTAAGGAGCTGCAGAGATCAGACCGAGCTCCCCAACTGATCCAGAATCTGTAGGTTCCTGTTGGTGGAACTGTTCCTGCGTGGTCAGGGGGGGGGCAGTCACTTCCTGTGAGATGGAGGAACGACAGAAGAAGAGAGAAGGAAGCCATTTTGATTCCTCAGCGACTCGTCGGCTGCTCTCTGCTCCTCGCGGGCGTGAGGAAGTGAAGAACACGGAGGGTCTACTCTCGCTGAGGAGAACCTGAAGAAGAGCTAAAGGAGAAGGAGAAGAAGAACGAGAAGAAGAACAAGAAGAAGAAGAAGAAGAACAGGTGGTCTCTGGTCTTGGAGGATGAGCTCTGACCGGCTGCCGTCCAGGGCGGAGGTGACGGGGTGGAGCCCACAGCAGCTGGCCGACTACCTGAAGAGGGTGAGCTGTTGTTGTTGTTGTTGTTTGTTGTTGTGGTTCTTTCTTTATTCATAGTCCTGATAGAGGACTCCTCTCTGTGCTGGTCTTGTTAGACCTTAGTCCTGATAGAGGACTCCTCTCTGTACTGGTCTTGTTAGACCTTAGTGCTGATAGAGGACTCATCTCTGTACTGGTCTTGTTAGACCTTAGTCCTGATAGAGGACTCCTCTCTGTACTGGTCTAGTTAGACCTTAGTCCTGATAGAGGACTCATCTCTGTACTGGTCTTGTTAGACCTTAGTCCTGATAGAGGACTCATCTCTGTACTGGTCTTGTTAGACCTTAGTCCTGATAGAGGACTCCTCTCTGTACTGGTCTAGTTAGACCTTAGTGCTGATAGAGGACTCCTCTCTGTCCTGGTCTTGTTAGACCTTAGTGCTGATAGAGGACTCATCTCTGTCCTGGTCTTGTTAGACCTTAGTGCTGATAGAGGACTCCTCTATGTACTGGTCTAGTTAGACCTTAGTCCTGATAGAGGACTCATCTCTGTACTGGTCTTGTTATACCTTAGTGCTGATAGAGGACTCCTCTCTGTACTGGTCTTGTTAGACCTTAGTGCTGATAGAGGACTCCTCTCTGTCCTGGTCTTGTTAGACCTTAGTGCTGATAGAGGACTCATCTCTGTACTGGTCTTGTTAGACCTTAGTCCTGATAGAGGACTCCTCTCTGTAGTGGTCTTGTTAGACCTTAGTCCTGATAGAGGACTCCTCTCTGTCCTGGTCTTGTTAGACCTTAGTGCTGATAGAGGACTCCTCTCTGTACTGGTCTTGTTAGACCTTAGTCCTGATAGAGGACTCCTCTCTGTACTGGTCTAGTTAGACCTTAGTCCTGATAGAGGACTCCTCTCTGTACTGGTCTTGTTAGACCTTAGTCCTGATAGAGGACTCCTCTCTGTACTGGTCTTGTTAGACCTTAGTAGCCTCGATGACCACCGTTAGTCACGGAGTTCCACAAGGTTCTGTCCTGGGACCTCTCTCATTGACCTCATTCATGCTTCCTTTGAGAAACATCATCAGAAACATTCCATAAACTTTCATTGTTATGCAGATGATACTCAATTATATCTATAATGTACATAGATATATATGTTTATATATATATATACATATATATGTATATATATACATATATGTATATATTATATATATATATATATGTATATATACATATATACATATATATTTATTTATATAATATATACATATTACAGTTATCAATGACAACTCTCTTTCCAGATGAATCTCTCCGGTTGTGATAAAGTTGTTCTCAAGAACTCAATCAGTGGATCCAGATTCGTGGTGAGTCCTTTAAAATATGAAGAAACTAACATGGAGGAAGAGAAGGAGGTAGAGAAGGAGAGGAGGAGGTGGAGAGTGAGAGGAGGAGGTAGAGAAGGAGAGGAGGAAATAGAGAAGGAGAGGAGGAGGTAGAGAAGGAGAGGAGGAGGTGGAGAGTGAGAGGAGGAGGAGAGGAGGGAGAGAGGAGGTGGAGGAGGAGGAGGAGGAGAGGAGGGAGGAAGAGGAGGTACAGAAGGAGAGGAAGAAATAGAGAAGGAGAGGAGGAGGTAGAGAAGGAGAGGAGGAGGTGGAGAGGGAGGAGGAGGTAGAGAAGGAGAGGAGGAAATAGAGGAGAGGAGGAGGTAGAGAAGGAGAGGAGGTGGAGAGGGAGAGGAGGAGGTAGAGAAGGAGAGGAGGAAATAGAGAAGGAGAGGAGGAAATAGAGAAGGAGAGGAGGAGGTGCAGACTAGTCATCATGACGTTAATAGTGTTTCTCTGTCCTCTAGAATCTGAGTGACAACGACCTTCAGAAGTTCCCCAAACTTCACGCTCCGTGAGTCCAGATCATTGATCAGCTGATCATTGATTATTGATCTCTACATTGATAGTGTTGATAATTGATTATTATTGCATCATGAACAATAATCCTCTTTATTCAACCAGTAGAGAACCTGCAGCACATAAACCATAAATCATGCCCCCTGGTGTTCAGGAGAGAGAATGCAGCTTTAACACATGAAGCATATACTTCTATACAACCAGATGAGTCGCCCCCTGGTGGTCAGGAGAGAGAATGCAGCTTTAACACATGAAGCATATACTTCTATACAACCAGATGAGTCGCCCCCTGGTGTTCAGGAGAGAGAATGCAGCTTTAACACATGAAGCATATACTTCTATACAACCAGATGAGTCGCCCCCTGGTGGTCAGGAGAGAGAATGCAGCTTTAACACATGAAGCATAGACTTCTATACAACCAGATGAGTCGCCCCCTGGTGGTCAGGAGAGAGAATGCAGCTTTAACACATGAAGCATAGACTTCTATACAACCAGAGGAGTCGCCCCCTGGTGGTCAGGAGAGAGAATGCAGCTTTAACACATGAAGCATAGACTTCTATACAACCAGAGGAGTCGCCTCCTGGTGGTCAGGACAGAGAATGCAGCTTTAACACATGAAGCATAGACTTCTATACAACCAGCGGCCTCTGTACGTGTCTCTGGTAACCCGTGTTCCCGTCAGGATGGTCTCTAAGTCCAGCGCTGACATCAGCAGGAAGGAGCAGAGGAGAGGCCTGTTCGGTCAAAGGTCAGCAGTGGGTCTTGTCAGGTCAGTCTGTTGTTCCACATGGAAGATGAACAACATGCAGCTTCCTCCTGGCTCTGTGTCCAAATACATCACTGAATACAACCGTATACGTGATATCTAGTATGGAGTACTAGTATGTAGTACTTTGAGGAGTACCACATACTCAAATACTAACTGAAGTAGCGGGTGCACTTTTATTAACATTACTAGGTTTTAGAGATAATTACAGATAATATTATTCAATCTTGTCGTTAATCATGAGAATTTATAATAATAATATTAATGTTTTCTTTCTGTCACAGATCAACACCCAAATATCATGAACCAGGTTAGTACTATTATATATATATATATATATGTGTGTATATATATATACACGTGTACTCTCTCTCTATATATATATGTATATATACTGTATATACATACATGTATATATATGTATAGAGAGAGTACACATACATGTGTATATATCCATACATATATACTCTCTCTCTCTATACATATATATATATACATATATATATGTATGTGTATATATGCATATACATATATATATATACATACATATATACTCATACATGTGTCCTCCTCCCCCTGTAGCTGCTGCAGACGCTCCTCCTGACCTCCAGGGTTGGGCTGAAGACGAGTTTGTGAGTCATGTTGTACTTGTACTACAGGGTGGTATTAGGACATAAATACTTCCCCCACCTCTCCGCCGTCAGGATGATGAAGAGTTCGACGATGACTATGAGAGCCCGTTCAGCGGTGATGAAGGCGAGGGCAGCGGGGGGGACTACGAGTCCCCCAATGAAGACCTGGACGGGGCCAACGACTACGAGCCCCCCCCCACCGAGCCCCCGGGGGACCTGGTCCCCAAGCCCAGCCCCGCGCCCCCAGACAGCGACTACATCGGTACAGCCACGAGGCCCTGAAGGCACCACGGAGTCCCTTCAGGGCCTCAGGCCTACGACCCGGATTCACAGAGCCACAGCAGGACGGGCCGGGGGTTCGACTCCCGGCTCCTTCTGCGTGGCCAATGACTCCATGTACACGTGTGTGTGTCTGTGTGTAGATAGCCATGTGTCCTCCAGGGGCCCGCCCCCTGCTGTGTCGCCCCGCCCCCCAGCCGCCACCCTGACTGCACCGTCCCCCCCGATGGTGAGGCTCCTTCAACCCTAGCCCACACATGAGGCCAGCGCACTAACCTCCACCTGTGTGTGTGTGTTCATGTGTGTGTGTGTGTGTGTGTGTGTTCATGTGTGTGTGAAGCCAGCAGAGTCCAGAAGAGACCGCTCCCCAAACCGTGAGTCCACGTGAGCTGATGTCATGACCCTGAGCCTGACCCTGAGTCTGACCCTGAGTCTGACCCTGACCACCCTGAGTCTGACCCTGACCCTGAGTCTGACCCTGAGCCTGACCCGTGGTTCTGTGCTCAGCTCCTTCAGGACCGCCGCAGATCTTTCGATGCAACAAACCGGGTCGAGGTTCTGGAGCGCCCCCGCCCCCCATCAGAGGTAGACCTGAACCCAGAGGCTGCTTGTTATGTAATCCTGTTGCTGGTCATGATGTCATGGCTCCAGACAGGAAGTCCATCCCAGAGCTGAGATAATATGACGTGACCGTGTCCCCTCAGGCCCTCAGCGCCACGCGGCCCACACGGTGAGGCCCCATGGTTCTGCTCCTCACACATGAGACCTGTACCTCACTGGGAGTGGTATTAATGATCTGAATGTCTGTCTCCTCTCAGCCGGGCCCTCGTCCTCACAGGTGAGTCCAAACCACCGTGGAGGGAATAAGGGGCCCCACAGGGCCCTGTGCTGGGGCCCCAGACAGACCCACGAGGTCCAGAGCCTTCAGCGCCTCAAGGGTCTCATCCCCCGAGGGGCCTCGTCCGTCAGGGGCCTCATCCCATCAGGGGGTCTGGTCCCCCGAGGGGTCTGGTCCCTCAGGGGCCTCGTCCCATCAGGGGGTCTGGTCCCCCGAGGGGTCTGGTCCCTCAGGGGCCTCATCCCATCAGGGGGTCTGGTCCCCCGAGGGGTCTGGTCCCTCAGGGGCCTCGTCCCATCAGGGGGTCTGGTCCCTCAGGGGCCTCGTCCCATCAGGGGGTCTGGTCCCCCGAGGGGTCTGGTCCCTCAGGGGCCTCGTCCCATCAGGGGGTCTGGTCCCTCAGGGGCCTCGTCCCATCAGGGGGTCTGGTCCCCCGAGGGGTCTGGTCCCTCAGGGGCCTCGTCCCATCAGGGGGTCTGGTCCCATCAGGGGTCTGGTCCCTCAGGGGCCTCATCCCATCAGGGGTCTGGTCCCTCAGGGGCCTCGTCCCATCAGGGGGTCTGGTCCCCGAGGTCTGGTCCTCAGGGCCTCGTCCCATCAGGGGTCTGGTCCCTCAGGGGCCTCGTCCCATCAGGGGTCTGGTCCCCCGAGGGGCCTGGTCCCTCAGGGGCCTCGTCCCATCAGGGGGTCTGGTCCCCCGAGGGGTCTGGTCCCTCAGGGGCCTCGTCCCATCAGGGGGTCTGGTCCCCCGAGGGGTCTGGTCCCTCAGGGGCCTCGTCCCATCAGGGGTCTGGTCCCTCAGGGGCCTCGTGCCTCAAGGGTCTCATCCCATCAGGGGTCTGGTCCCTCAGGGGCCTCGTCCCATCAGGGGGCCTCATCCCATCAGGGGTCTGGTCCCTCAGGGGCCTCGTCCCTCAGGCCTCTCACAGGGCGAGTCGTCTGGCTTCAGTTTAGAGACCTCATGGTTCTGAAGAAGAGGAGGGTGTGTCCTGCTTCATCATCTGTCCCTGTGTCAGGCCTCAGATGGACTCCCCCGACCCCCCCACCTGGTCCAAGCCACCGGTCCTCAGGAGCAGCTCCTCCGCCCGGCCTCCTCCCAACAGGTCGCCATCTTAACGCTGATCTGGAGTCAGACTGAAGCTGCTGCTAGTAACCCGCTTGTTGTTGTTGTTGTTGTTCTACAGGTCCGATGTGAGGAGAGAGGTAAGTGAGCTTTATTCAGATGTTTATGATTCATTGACCCCAACGACCTCTGATCGACCTCTTCTCTTCTCTTCAGCACAACGAAGGTGAGGCTGTCTCTCTCTCTTCTTTAATGTCTCTCTCTTCTTTAGTGTCTCTCTCTCTTCTATAGTGTCTCTCTCTTCTTTAATGTCTCTCTCTCTTCTTTAGTGTCTCTCTCTCTTCTTTAATGCCCCTCTCTCTTCTTTAGTGTCTCTCTCTCTTCTTTCATGTCTCTCTCTTCTTTAATGCCCCTCTCTCTTCTTTAATGTCTCTCTCTCTTCTTTCATGTCTCTCTCTTCTTTAATGTCTGTCTCTCTTCTTTAATGTCCCTCTCTCTTCTTTAGTGTCTCTCTCTCTTCTTTCATGTCTCTCTCTTCTTTAATGTGTCTCTCTCTTCTTTAGTGTCTCTCTCTTCTTTAGTGTCTCTCTCTTCTTTAGTGTCTCTCTCTTCTTTAATGTCCCTCTCTCTTCTTTAATGTGTCTCTCTTCTTTAGTGTCTCTCTCTCTTCTTTCATGTCTCTCTCTTCTTTAATGTCTCTCTCTCTTCTTTAATGTCTCTCTCTTCTTTAGTGTCTCTCTCTCTTCTTTAATGTCTCTCTCTTCTTTAATGTCTCTCTCTTCTTTAATGTGTCTCTCTTCTTTAATGTCCCTCTCTCTTCTTTAATGTCTCTCTCTTCTTTAGTGTCTCTCTCTCTTCTTTAATGTGTCTCTCTCTTCTTTAGTGTCTCTCTCTCTTCTTTAATGTCTCTCTCTTCTTTAGTGTCTCTCTCTCTTCTTTAGTGTCTCTCTCTTCTTTAATGTCTCTCTCTTCTTTAATGTCTCTCTCTCTTCTTTAATGTCTCTCTCTCTTCTTTAATGTCTCTCTCTTCTTTAATGTCTCTCTCTCTTCTTTAATGTCTCTCTCTTCTTTAATGTCTCTCTCTTCTCTTTAATGTCTCTCTCTTCTTTAGTGTCTCTCTCTCTTCTTTCATGTCTCTCTCTTCTTTAATGTCTCTCTCTCTTCTTTAGTGTCTCTTCTTTAATGTCTCTCTCTCTTCTTTCATGTCTCTCTCTTCTTTAGTGTCTCTCTCTCTCTTCTTTCATGGCTCTCTCTCTTCTTTAATGTGTCTCTCTCTCTCTCTTCTTTAATGTGTCTCTCTTCTTTAATGTCTCTCTCTTCTTTAATGTCTCTCTCTTCTTTAATGTCTCTCTCTCTCTTCTTTAATGTGTCTCTCTTCTTTAATGTCTCTCTCTCTTCTTTAGTGTCTCTCTCGCTTCTTTAATGTGTCTCTCTTCCTCTCTTCTTTAATGTGTCTCTTCTTTAATGTCTCTCTCTCTTCAGCTCTGAAACACAGCAGCTCCTCCCTCCCTTCACAGCCAGGAGACAGGTGGGAAACAACCGGAGTCCCACAGGGTTCAGCTGTGGGCCCACTTCAGTTTGAACTACGATGAAGGAAACATAGAAACACAGAAACATAGAAACACAGAAACATAGAAGTCTTTGAGTTGATCTTCCACAATAAAACAGGAAGCAGACAGATGATAACATGTCATTTGGTGAATCCGCTAACTAAAGCAGGACTACCAGAGCAGAGCCCTGGGGGACGCCAAGCCCTTTCTGCATGTTGTGTAATGTCGCGGTGACCTTGTGTGTGGCCTTGTGTGTGGCCTTGTGTGTGACCTTGTGTGTGACCTTGTGTGTGGAGGGCTTGGCCTGGTCCACCATCACGGTTCATGAGCATCCTGTTTCTCTTGTCTGAGCAGTTTGCCGCCCAGCGCTGCGTCTGCAGGACCTCTGACCCACAAGCTGCCGGCCGGTATGAACCACCACGCCACTCTACTTCCTATACATCTACATCCACATCTACATCTATATCTAGATATAAATATATATCTATATCTATACATATAGATATATATATATATATAAAGCCGTATGAAACAGTACTACGACATTTAAATATGTATTCATGAGCATTTTCTGAGTGTGTGTGTGTGTGAGTGTGTGTGTTTGTGTGTGTGTGTGTTTGTGTGTGTGTGTGTGCAGCGATGACCAGACACAGAAGCAGCTTGGTAGCATCCCAGTCGCTCCGTCCTCCTCCACCTGCGTCCCTAAACACACAGGTAGCAACACACACTCCTACGCACACGTTTGTCTGTGTGGTCGTGTGGGGACCTTGAACCACAGGCGGACCTCTCGGCGTGTGTGTGTCCTCACAAAGAGACTCTGCTCCAGATGTTAGGTCCTCTCCTGACCCCCAAGACCATGACGCCTCAAACTCAGTGTGTAGTACTGACATGTGTACTGTGTGTAGGAGCTGGATCCGCGCTGGTACGTGGGCAAGGTCACCAGAGGTCAAGCTGAAGGATGTCTGAGGCGAGTCAACAAGGTAACAAAGACCTCAAGGAAACACTTCCTGTTGTCTTCAGTGTGACCCACTGAAGCATCATGGGAAATGTATTTCCTGACACATGATGTAGTCCTCACGTGTGTTGTGTTTGTGTTGTGTGTGTGATGTGTTTGTGTGTGTGTGTTTTGATGTGTGTTGTGTGTGTATTTGTGTTGGGTTGTGTGTTTGTATTTGTGTTGTGTGTGTGTGATGTGTGTGTGTGTGTGATGTGTTGTGTGTGTGTGATGTGTGTGTGTGTGTTGTGTGATGTGTGTGTGATGTGTGTGTAATGTGTTATTGTGTATGTGTGATGTGTGTGTGTATATATGTGTATGATGTGATGTATGTGTGTGTGTGTATTATGTGTGTATATGTGTGATATGTGTGTGATTATTATGTGTGTTATGTGTGATGTGTGTGATGTATTATATGTGTGTGTATGTGTGATGTATATGTGTGATGTGTGATGTATATATGTATATGTGTGATGTGATGTATGTGTGTATATGTGTGTGTGTGATGTGATATGTGTATGTGATGTGTATGTATGTATATGTGTGTGTGATATATGTGTGTGTATGTATGTATTTGTATGTGTGATGTGTATATGTATGTGTGTATGTGTGTGTGTATGTGTGTGATGTGTGTGATGTGATGTGTGTGTGTGTGTGTGTGTGTGTGATGTATGTGTATGTGTATGTGTGTGTGTATGTATATGTGTGTCTGTGTGTGTGTATGTATATGTGTAATGTAATATATATGTATATGTGTGTGATGTGATATGTGTAATGATATATATGTATGTGTGTGTGTGTGTAATGTAATATGTGATATGTGTGTGTGTGTGTGTGATGTAATGTGTGATGTGATATGTGTGTGTGTGTGTGTGTGTGTATGTGTGTGATGTGATATGTGTGTGTGTGTGTGTGTGTGATGTGATATGTGTGTGTGATGTGATATGTGTGTGTGTGTGTGTGTGATGTGATGTGATGTGATATGTGTGTGTGTGTGTGTGTGTGTGATGTGATATGTGTGATGTGAAATGTGTGTGTGTAATATATATGTGTGTGATATATGTATGTGTGTGATGTGATATATATGTGTGTGTGTGATGTAATATATATGTATATATGTGTGTGTGTAATATATATGTGTGATATGTGATATATATATGTGTGTGTGTATATGTGATGTATATGTGTGTGTGTGTGATGTGATATGTGTGTGTGATGTGATATGTGATGTGTGTGTGTGTGTGATGTGATGTGATATGTGTGTGTGTGTGTGTGTGTGTGTGTGATGTGATATGTGTGTGTGTGTGTGATGTGTGTGTGTGTGTGTGTGTGTGTGTGTGTGTGTGTGATGTGATATGTGTGTGTGATGTGATATGTGTGTGTGTGTGTGTAGGACGGGGCCTTCGTGGTGAGGGACAGCAGCCAGCAGCAGCCCCTGCAGCCCTTCACCCTCATGGTGCTCTACCAGCAGAAGGTCTTCAACATCCAGGTCCGGCAGCAGCAGCAACACTTCCTGCTGGGGACAGGCCTCAAAGTGCAGGAGGTACGCCCCTAGTGGACACGAGAGGAAGGGCAGCGGTACTCGTCCTGTTCCCCGTGTGTCTGTGTTCAGTGTGCAGATAAAGGAGCTCACCTGTACTCACCTGTCTTCCCGTCCCTGCAGCTCTTCCCCTCAGTGAGCGGCATCGTCGCTCATTACTCCCAGAATCCTTTGCTCCTCATCGACGCCAAGAACCGCGCCTCCGGACAGCAGAACCAGTGTCAGCTGGCCGACCCGGCCGGGGACCAGATGAGCAGGCAGCAACGGTCCTGATGGGGTCACAGAACTAAACCAAAGAAAAAAACAAAAAAGTCAGAATTAGTTCAAACGTCTGATTTGTGCACACGTTGCTTCATTTGCTTATTTTCTAAAACTGTAATATTTACTTTTTGTCTCTTTAAAAGTTTTAGGTTGTAAATATGTGTGAATTACAAGTACAAGTAGGTGTGTGAACGCTGTATTTGTACAACATTAAAGTAGATTCAGGATTCAAACTGTTCATGTAAGAAGCTGAGCTGAATAAATCCCAAGTTCCTTGATTGTATTTACCATCGATTGTTTGTTTATTAATGTTTCAGGATAGAGAGGGAGAAGTGGGGGCGTGGCTTCAGAGCCATTCTGTATATAATCTTCTGCCAACAGGGCAGAGCTGGAGAGAAACAAGAGACATCAACCATGATTCATTTGAACCTCAATTTGAACCTTTATTTTGAAAGGCTGTTTTCAAGTAACTACAGGAAGGTATCTACAAAGTCTCTACAAAGTCTCTCTAAAGACTCTCTAAAGTACCTCTAAAGTCTCTCTAAAGTACCTCTAAAGTACACTACCGTTCAAAAGTTTGGGATCACCCAGACAATTTCGTGTCTTCCATGAAAAATCACACTTTTATTTATCAAATGAATACAAAATATAGTCAAGACTTTGACAAGGTTAGAAATAATGATTAATATTTGAAGTATTAATTTTGTTCTACAAACTTCAAGCTCAAAGGAAGGCCAGTTGTAGCTTATATCACCAGCATAACTGTTTTCAGCTGTGCTCACATAATTGCACGGGTTTTCTAATCAGACATTAGTCTTCTAAGGCGATTAGCAAACACAATGTACCATCAGAACACTGGCGTGATAGTTGATGGAAATGGGCCTCTATACACCTCTGGAGATATTTCATTAGAAACCAGACGTTTCACCTAGAATAGTCATTTACCACATTAACAATGTAGAGAGTGTATTTCTGATTAATTTAATGTTATCTTTATTGAAAAAAAGTGCTTTTCTTTGAAAAATAAAGTCATTTCTAAGTGATCCCAAACTTTTGAACGGTAGTGTACCTCTAAAGTCTCTCTAAAGTACCTCGAAAGTCTCTCTAAAGTACCTCGAAAGTCTCTCGAAAGTACCTCTAAAGTCTCTCTAAAGTACCTCTAAAGTACCTTTAGTCTCTCTAAAGTACCTCGAAAGTACCTCTAAAGTCTCTCTAAAGTCTCTCTAAAGTACCTCTAAAGTCTCTCTAAAGAACCTCTAAAGTACCTCGAAAGTACCTCTAAAGAACCTCTAAAGTACCTCTAAAGTACTGGTGGTGCTGCTCTGCTCCTTCCGTCTCTCTTGTGTTTGTTGTGACTCTTTAATGCTCTATTGTTCTGAGAACAATAGAGCGACGCCTCACAGCTGGAGCTCTGGGAGTCTGGAGAGAGTCGAGAGACACTTCACTCTCCTCTTCACTCTCCTCTTCTCTGTCCTCTTCACTCTCCTCTTCTCTGTCCTCTTCACTCTCCTCTTCTCTGTCCTCTTCACTCTCCTCTTCTCTGTCCTCTTCTCTCCTCTTCACTCTCCTCTTCTCTGTCCTCTTCTCTCTCCTCTTCACTCTCCTCTTCTCTGTCCTCTTCACTCCTCTTCACTCTCCTCTTCACTCTCCTCTTCTCTGTCCTCTTCTCTGTCCTCTTCTCTCCTCTTCTCTGTCCTCTTCACTCTCCTCTTCTCTGTCCTCTTCACTCTCCTCTTCACTCTCCTCTTCTCTGTCCTCTTCACTCCTCTTCACTCTCCTCTTCACTCTCCTCTTCTCTGTCCTCTTCTCTGTCCTCTTCTCTGTCCTCTTCTGTCCTCTTCTCTGTCCTCTTCACTCTCTTCTCTGTCCTCTTCTCTGTCCTCTTCTCTGTCCACTTCTCTGTCCTCTTCTCTGTCCTCTTCTCTGTCCTCTTCTCTGTCCTCTTCACTCTCCTCTTCTCTGTCCTCTTCACTCTCCTCCTCTTCTCTGTCCTCTTCAGGGACCTGGAGGCCTCTTTGTCTCCTCCCACCTCACCGATTAATAACCAGAAGTTTCAGATTCATATTCAGTTTCAGACGCTGTCAAGCTTAGTGTATGTGTGTGTGGAGTGTGTGTGACATACCTCATTAAATTCTCTTATCTGCCTGAGGGGGGAATTCAGCCAGCACTTATTCAAATCAACCCCCAACACACACTTATGCATGTGAATGTGTGTGTGTGTCAGACAGCCAATCAGCTGGTCCGTGGGCGGGGCAGCAGGCTACAAGTCCCTCCGGTGAGCAGCAGCACGGCAGCATTAGACCAGCATGGCGTCCTTCGTCCCCGAGCCACGGCTTTCCCCCCCGAGGGGGCTCTGGTCTCTGGGCCTCTACAGCCCTCCTGAGGCCAGTCTGGGGGGGCCCCCGTGGACCCACAGGGACCCCTACCACTGCTTCTCCTGCCCAGACCCGGGCCCCGTCTATGGGGAACCAGGACCCCCCCCAGCCCTGGTGGCCCTGCTCCCCCCCCTCTTCGGGGGCCCCTGGGCCTCCCTCCAGCGCCCGGTCCGCCCCCCGTACTCCTACTCCGCCCTCATCGCCATGGCGATCCAGAGCGCTCCGGGCGGCCGGCTGACGCTCAGCCAGATCTACGACTCCGTGGCCGACCGCTTCCCGTTCTACGGCTGGCAGAACGCCGTCCGCCACAACCTGTCGCTCAACAGCTGCTTCCGGAAGGTTCTGCGGCCGCAGGGCGACCCGGGTGAGCCACGCCCACTGACCGACTGAGGAGAGGAGTGTGTGTGCTTACACTAATGTTCCTCCTCTTGCCCTCCTCCTCCTGCATTTCCTCTTCCTCCTTCTCCTCTCTACAGGAAAAGGAAGCTACTGGACTCTGGACACAAACTGTGAGAAGATGTTGGACAACGGAAACTTTCGCCGCAAGAGGAAGAGGAAGGCGGAGAGCATGCCCACTGTGAAGACACCTTCCTCCTCCTCCTCATCAGGGCTCAGCCCTAAACTTCCCAGCATGCACAGCGGCATGGGTGGCAGCAGTGAGTTCCCGGAGCTCTCAGACGGAGCCCTTGGCGGCTTCCTGCCTCCTCCTCCTCCTCCTCCTCCTCCTCCTCACGCCGGCTCCCCCTCACCGTTCATGCAGGTACCGGACCTCTCCTCCCCGCCTCCTCCTCTGGGGTTCTCCTCCCGCCCCGGCTCCGGGGGGCCCCGGTGGGACCCCAGCAGCTCCTCGCTCTACGTGGACCTGCAGACGGAGTCCTGCTTCCTGCCGGACCTGCAGGAGGCCCAGCAGCTGGAGGCCCAGTGCGGCTTCTACGGGGGGGCGCTCCTCTGAGGAGGAGGAGGAGGAGGAGGAGGAAACGGATGTGAGAGTATTTATGTACTTTGTTTGTATTTATCTTTTTTCTAAACTGACCAAAGTGGGTGAATGTTTTTTACAGCGTGAATATGAATTGAATGTGTTTAAAATATTAATAAATATTAATAAATATTTTGTGTTTTCTTCTTCTCCAAACCGTTTACACAGCCCTCACTTGGGTCCGGTGGGGCTTCGGGGAACGCAGGTACACCATCACGTTAAACATCACAACGTTAGCTACTGGAATCCATGATGATGATGATGATGATGATTGTCATGATTGTTATCATTATAACTCAACTCTTGTCCTCAGGACTTACAAGAATAAACTTCATTCTGACTGCTTTTTATTGACAGCTTTTACTTTCAATACTTAAGTACATTTAATATCAGGAAAGTACTTTTGATACTTAAGTACAAAACATGTCAGAGACTTTTACTCAATATAGATTATATATAAATAAATATAACTTAATGCACTTTAATCCTTGAAGTATTAGAGTTTAAAACAGCTTCATGTTGACTCGTCAGGATGATCAACAGATCAATAGATCAATACAGCTGTTTACACAACATGAGGGAGAGAGTGTCTGTGTGTGTCTGTCTGTGTGTGTCTGTCTGTCTGTGTGTGTCTCTGTGTGTGTGTGTCTGTGTCTGTCTGTGTCTGTTTGTGTCTGTGTGTGTCTGTGTGTGTCTGTCTGTGTGTGTGTGTCTCTGTGTGTGTGTGTCTGTGTGTGTGTGTATGTGTGTGTGTGTCTGTCTGTCTGTGTCTGTGTGTCTCTGTGTGTGTGTCTCTGTCTGTCTGTGTGTCTTTGTCTGTGTGTGTGTGTGTGTCTGTCTGTGTGTGTGTGTCTGTGTGTGTCTGTGTGTCTCTGTCTGTGTGTCTCTGTCTGTGTGTGTCTGTGTGTGTCTGTGTGTCTCTGTCTGTGTGTGTCTGTCTGTCTGTGTGTGTCTGTGTGTCTCTGTGTGTCTCTGTCTGTGTGTGTGTCTCTGTGTCTCTGTCTGTGTGTCTCTTTGTGTGTGTCTGTCTGTGTGTGTCTGTCTGTGTGTCTCTGTCTGTGTGTGTCTGTGTGTCTCTGTCTGTGTGTGTTTGTGTGTGTGTGTGTGTCTCTGTGTGTCTCTGTCTGTGTGTCTGTCTGTGTGTCTCTGTCTGTGTGTCTCTGTGTGTCTCTGTCTGTGTGTGTCTGTGTGTCTCTGTCTGTGTGTCTCTGTGTGTGTGTGTCTGTGTGTCGGTGTGTCTCTGTGTGTGTCTGTCTGTCTGTGTCTGTGTGTCTCTGTGTGTCTCTGTCTGTGTGTCTCTGTGTGTGTGTGTCTGTCTGTGTGTGTGTCTCTGTCTGTGTGTGTGTCTCTGTGTGTCTCTGTGTGTGTGTCTCTGTCTGTGTGTCTCTGTGTGTCTGTGTGTCTCTGTCTGTGTGTCTCTGTGTGTCTCTGTCTGTCTGTGTGTGTCTGTGTGTGTGTCTGTGTGTGTCTGTGTGTGTGTCTCTGTGTGTGTCTGTGTGTGTGTCTGTGTGTGTCTGTGTGTGTGTCTGTGTGTGTGTCTGTGTGTGTGTCTCTGTCTGTGTGTGTCTGTGTGTCTCTGTCTGTGTGTGTCTGTGTGTCTCTGTGTCTCTGTGTGTGTGTGTCTGTCTGTGTCTCTGTGTGTGTCTGTGTGTCTCTGTCTGTGTGTCTCTGTGTGTGTGTCTCTGTCTGTGTGTGTGTCTGTGTGTGTGTCTCTGTGTGTGTCTGTGTGTGTGTCTGTGTGTCTGTGTGTGTGTCTGTGTGTGTGTGTCTGTGTGTGTGTCTCTGTCTGTGTGTGTGTCTGTCTGTGTCTGTGTGTGTGTGTGTGTGTGTCTGTGTGTGTGTCTGTCTGTGTGTCTGTGTGTCTCTGTGTGTGTGTCTGTCTGTGTGTGTCTGTGTGTGTGTCTGTCTGTCTGTGTCTGTGTGTCTCTGTCTGTGTGTGTGTCTGTGTGTGTGTGTCTCTGTCTGTGTGTGTCTGTGTGTGTCTGTGTGTCTCTGTCTGTGTGTCTCTGTGTGTCTCTGTCTGTGTGTCTCTGTGTGTGTGTGTCTGTCTGTGTGTGTGTGTCTGTCTGTGTGTGTGTCTGTCTGTCTGTGTCTGTGTGTCTCTGTCTGTGTCTGTGTGTCTCTGTGTGTGTGTCTCTGTCTGTGTGTGTGTCTGTGTGTCTCTGTCTGTGTGTGTGTCTGTGTGTGTGTGTGTCTTGAGGCGTATGCAGTGTAAACAAACAGCACACTTACCTCATTGTGCGGTACCTGTGACGCAGGACAAGTCCCTGGGGTGGAGGTAGCGTGACTCCTCGCCGTGTGGAGCTCCGTCGGGCTGGAAGGAGATCGTGTCTCTTGGAGATCGTTTAAAACCATGACATCAGCTTTTAAACGATCTCAAAGTTTACAAGCCAAAGAAATGTTTTGTTTTTTTGGAAACATGAATGAAACCTCAAGTTTACAGCTTAACCGTCTGGAGGGTCTTTAGACGGTATGAATACTATTATGATTAAACATGTATTAATGACGTCTTCTCTGTGTTTACGGGGGTCACGTGACGGTTATGTTCATGCTTCGATGAAACGGCTCATCAATATGGTTCTGAGGTTGCCGTCTTCTGTAGACGTTCTACTTCCGGGTTCTTCTTCTCACGAGATCCTACGTGACTCACACAGCGAGCCGAGAGCTTCGACGTGCCGTGTGAGGTCTGTGTCGAGCTCCGCCCCTCAACGTGATTGGTTGAATAGTGTGTCTGTCAAAATGTTGAAACTAACCAATGAACACTCAGGAAATCACTAAGGACCGCCCACATTACTCTTCTGAAGCACACTGCCGTTAGTCAGTCAGTTTATATCTATAAAAACAAACTACATGTAAAAACAAACTATAAATGAACTATATCAATATAAATATATATATCGATATACTTGTTTATTTATATACAAATGACATTCTGTTCTTGAAAAACAGACTAAACTATAGTAAATATTGTTTGAAAACTAAAATGGTTAAAGTTAATTCCTCATTTGCATCCATCCCAGAATGCTTGATCCGTAATATCATGACATCATCTCTGTCTCTTATTTGGTGGGAAAACATATTTGACAGAAAACACTTTGACAAAAAAAAAAAAAGTATATTACAACATGTGGTTTTCATGCTCTTGTGTTCCAGCTGACGCTGTGACTGTCCAGCAGCAGCCGTCCTCCCACCAGCAGAAGACCGTAGAGCAGAGGTCAAAGGTCAGCATCACACCTGAAGTTAGTCCAGCGTTAAACATTAATATTACAAACGGGTTCTAAAATGAGCTTTAACGGTTGTTCAGTGGGTAAAGAGGCGCCAGACGGAAGTGGGTTCACGTTCCTTTAATTACAAATAAAAATGTTTCAACACAAACTAGTCCATTCAGGATTTAATGAAAAAGAAAAACAGTCGTAGAAAATAAACATTTGCTGTGATCAAAAGGTTATTTTACAGTCCGACACCTTAAAACCAGGAAGTATTTACAGTTTTCTGTCCGGCGTCTTTGTGTCTCGCCGTCGACCTGCACAACAACAACAACATTTTAATGAGGGACATGTATTACAGTTTGTTTAGTCTGAACAAGAACTGGTAGCCTAGCTTAGCACAATGACTAGGAGCAGAGAGAAACTGCTAGCCGAGCCCGTCGTGTTTATTGCTCACCGATTGGCCGAAGCCTCAGCGCTGCTCACCGATTGGCTAAAGCCTCAGAGCGGTTTGGGCAGGCGGGACACCTCCAACACACACTCATCGTAGGCCTCCTGGTAGTCCTCGTGGGGCTTGATCAGGATCACGCAGGTCGGCCTCTTGGAGCCGGCAGAAGCACCCAGATCCTGAAACCAGAGAGCCAATCAGAAGCTGTCGCTTAGTCACACGACTACACAAACATGGCCGCCAGCAAGCCAGACAAAACGGGTTTAAAGAACCGGTCCTTTGCACATCTGTACTCATGATAAAGAGTATTATGACATTTGGAATAACTAGGCAGTCTGGAGGAAGACCCGGACCCGGACTCACCCCTTTGGAGGGGATGTAGGCGTAGGGCAGGCTGCGGTCCTCGCACATGACGGGCAGGTGGCAGTACACGTCGATGGGCAGCGTGTCGCCGGCCATCACCACGATGCTGCGGAGACGAGACAACGGTCACGGCACGCTGAGGTCCCTGAACGCATCGAGGTCCCTGAACGCACCGCGGCGGACTCTCACCCTTTCTCCCCCTTGTTGATGAACTTCTGGACTTCTTTCACTCCTCTGCGGATGTTCTTCACTTTGGAAGCTGGAACAAAAACATGGAGAATCATCCTGAAACGTGTAGTTCTTTAACCTCTGAAACGTATAGTTCCTTAACCTCTGAACCGTATAGGTCTTTAACGTCGCCATTGAAACGTGTAGTTCTTTAACCTCTGAAACGTGTAGTTCCTTAACCTCTGAACCGTATAGGTCTTTAACGTCTCCATTGAAACGTGTAGTTCTTTAACCTCTGAAACGTATAGGTCTTTAACGTCTCCATTGAAACGTGTAGTTCTTTAACCTCTGAAACGTATAGGTCTTTAACGTCTCCATTGAAACGTGTAGTTCTTTAACCTCTGAAACGTGTAGTTCCTTAACCTCTGAACCGTATAGGTCTTTAACGTCTCCATTGAAACGTGTAGTTCTTTAACCTCTGAAACGTATAGGTCTTTAACGTCTCCATTGAAACGTGTAGTTCTTTAACCTCTGAAACGTATAGGTCTTTAACGTCTCCATTGAAACGTGTAGTTCCTTAACCTCTGAAACGTATAGGTCTTTAACGTCGCCATTGAAACGTGTAGTTCTTTAACCTCTGAAACGTGTAGTTCCTTAACCTCTGAACCGTATAGGTCTTTAACGTCGCCATTGAAACGTGTAGTTCTTTAACGTGTAGTTCTTTGACCTCGCCACTGAACCGTGTGCAGAGACGCTACTCCTTCGTGACAGGAGGACGTTTCGTTGATCGATTTAAGGCGAATGAATCGGAAGATTAAAACACGATGTGGGTGACCGACCGTAACCCGTCGGCGTTAGGACCCGGGGTCGGGCTCCTTCTCACCTTTCTTCACGCACTTGTAGAGCTTCTTGCTGAGCTTGCGCGAGGCCAGCGGCTGCGCGATGGGGTTCACGTTGGCGATGAGCTCGTGGTAGGACTTCTCGTTCCCGTCGGCCACCGCGGCCTCCGGCTCCACCGCGGACACCTTCTCCTTCTTCGTCTTCGTCATTTCTGATCAAATGAATCGATCCGCGCTTGACTCCGATCCTTCTGCTGCTGCTGCTCGCGAGGGGCCGACACGTGTGTGAGATTCTTCTTCTGCGGTTTGGTCTGACCGGATTAGACTACAGCGATCCTGGCGGACCGGAGGTAGCATCGGCCCTTTCAAAATAAATGACCAGGCTGCAACTGCACGGAACTGTGTTTTCATCTTTTTTGTTATATTTATTTTATATATACATAAATATATATATATATATATATGAAAACAATGTGTAGAAAGAAGAACACAACTAAAATAAACAATAATAAATATTAGTAAAGGAAATTATACATTCATACTTATATATCTTTATTTATATATATACACATATATATATTTATTTCTATAGATATTTATATATAGATATACATATATATATAGAAAGATATTTTTTTTTTAGGGCTGTGAAACGATTACAATTTTTAATCGGATTAATCACAGGTTTTTGTGGATTAATCATGATTAATCACATATTACCGATATTCTCGGTATATTTTGTGAGAACATAGAGATTTATGACAAAAGACGGATATATACATTTATACATTCTTCTATACAATGGTGCTGCAACTCAGCAGTTATTTAGCAGTTTTCTTCCATATGGAACATTAATACATCTTCATCCTAAACAGAATGTTTAACCCTCCTGTTACCTTTGGGTCAATTTGACCCCATTCAATGTTTAATGTCGGTGTTCTTTGGGGTCAATTTGACCCCAGGCTGGTTTTCACTGTCAAACATATAAGAAATATCAACTTTTTATTTATTTAAAGGGCTATTTAGGTAGTCAACAAACAAACATAAAGTACCTCACACTTAAACTTGGGAAGCAATATTAATTCTAATAATTTTCTGGAGGTTTTAATTGCTGGGGTCAAATTGACCCCGAGGGTAAAATATGTTAGTAAATGTAAAGGTAACAGGAGGGTTAAACAGAGCATTTTTCTCTTGTTTGTCAACCATTAACTCCACCATGATACAATCTAAAGGCCTCTAGTCTTCCTCTAGCAGCTGCTGAGGCAAACTGACTGTGTGGGTTTTCTTCATGAACTGGGCCGTGATGAAAGGGACGGCGGGGACACCGCTGCAAAGCTGAAACCTCACCGGCCCGGACAGGTGGACAGATTGACAAGTGACTTTTGTTTTGCTCGGTCCCGATGCGCGCGCACGGAGCTCTGTGGCGCGCGAGACGGAGATCGATAAGTGTTAACGCAACGCGAAGAGACAGATATGACATGCTGCTGTGCAGATACGATCAACAACAGACGTTTAGTTTAATAAAAGAACAAAGACGTGCTATAGAGAACATGTCAGGGGGCGGGCTAATCTCTTTAATGTCATTGATCTACCGACACTACGCCGCGATCGACTGGCAGGTCGCGATCGACGTGTTGAGACCCTGATCTACAGGAAGTAAAAGTCGTAACAAGGTTTCCGGAGGTGAAC
>NC_079390.1:25413735-25478735 GCF_029220125.1 Pseudoliparis swirei | reverse complement strand
ACACAATAGAAGAGGTTCACCTCACATGAAAGAGGTTCAGAGTCAGAGATCACATGTTACATGGGGACAGAGTAGAGTCAGAGATCACATGTTACATGGGGACAGAGTAGAGCCAGAGAGATCACATGTTACATGGGGACAGAGTAGAGTCAGAGAGATCACATGTTACATGGGGACAGAGTAGAGTCAGAGATCACATGTTACATGGGGACAGAGTAGAGTCAGAGATCACATGTTACATGGGGACAGAGTAGAGTCAGAGATCACATGTTACATGGGGACAGAGTAGAGTCAGAGAGATCACATGTTACATGGGGACAGAGTAGAGTCAGAGATCACATGTTACATGGGGACAGAGTAGAGTCAGAGATCACATGTTACATGGGGACAGAGTAGAGTCAGAGAGATCACATGTTACATGGGGACAGAGTAGAGTCAGAGATCACATGTTACATGGGGACAGAGTAGAGTCAGAGATCACATGTTACATGGGGACAGAGTAGAGTCAGAGAGATCACATGTTACATGGGGACAGAGTAGAGTCAGAGAGATCACATGTTACATGGGGACAGAGTAGAGTCAGAGATCACATGTTACATGGGGACAGAGTAGAGTCAGAGAGATCACATGTTACATGGGGACAGAGTAGAGTCAGAGATCACATGTTACATGGGGACAGAGTAGAGTCAGAGATCACATGTTACATGGGGACAGAGTAGAGTCAGAGATCACATGTTACATGGGGACAGAGTAGAGTCAGAGATCACATGTTACATGGGGACAGAGTAGAGTCAGAGATCACATGTTACATGGGGACAGAGTAGAGTCAGAGATCACATGTTACATGGGGACAGAGTAGAGTCAGAGATCACATGTTACATGGGGACAGAGTAGAGTCAGAGAGATCACATGTTACATGGGGACAGAGTAGAGTCAGAGATCACATGTTACATGGGGACAGAGTAGAGTCAGAGAGATCACATGTTACATGGGGACAGAGTAGAGTCAGAGATCACATGTTACATGGGGACAGAGTAGAGTCAGAGATCACATGTTACATGGGGACAGAGTAGAGTCAGAGAGATCACATGTTACATGGGGACAGAGTAGAGTCAGAGATCACATGTTACATGGGGACAGAGTAGAGTCAGAGATCACATGTTACATGGGGACAGAGTAGAGTCAGAGAGATCACATGTTACATGGGGACAGAGTAGAGTCAGAGAGATCACATGTTACATGGGGACAGAGTAGAGTCAGAGATCACATGTTACATGGGGACAGAGTAGAGTCAGAGATCACATGTTACATGGGGACAGAGTAGAGTCAGAGAGATCACATGTTACATGGGGACAGAGTAGAGTCAGAGATCACATGTTACATGGGGACAGAGTAGAGTCAGAGATCACATGTTACATGGGGACAGAGTAGAGTCAGAGAGATCACATGTTACATGGGGACAGAGTAGAGTCAGAGAGATCACATGTTACATGGGGACAGAGTAGAGTCAGAGAGATCACATGTTCCATGGGGACAGAGTAGAGTCAGAGAGATCACATGTTCCATGGGGACAGAGTAGAGTCAGATCACATGTTCCATGGGGACAGAGTAGAGTCAGATCACATGTTCCATGGGGACAGAGTAGAGTCAGATCACATGTTCCATGGGGACAGAGTAGAGTCAGATCACATGTTCCATGGGGACAGAGTAGAGTCAGATCACATGTTCCATGGGGACAGAGTAGAGTCAGATCACATGTTCCATGGGGACAGAGTAGAGTCAGATCACATGTTACATGGGGACAGAGTAGAGTCAGATCACATGTTCCATGGGGACAGAGTAGAGTCAGATCACATGTTCCATGGGGACAGAGTAGAGTCAGATCACATGTTCCATGGGGACAGAGTAGAGTCAGATCACATGTTCCATGGGGACAGAGTAGAGTCAGATCACATGTTCCATGGGGACAGAGTAGAGTCAGATCACATGTTCCATGGGGACAGAGTAGAGTCAGATCACATGTTCCATGGGGACAGAGTAGAGTCAGATCACATGTTCCATGGGGACAGAGTAGAGTCAGATCACATGTTCCATGGGGACAGAGTAGAGTCAGATCACATGTTCCATGGGGACAGAGTAGAGTCAGATCACATGTTCCATGGGGACAGAGTAGAGTCAGATCACATGTTCCATGGGGACAGAGTAGAGTCAGATCACATGTTCCATGGGGACAGAGTAGAGTCAGATCACATGTTCCATGGGACAGAGTAGTCAGTCAGATCACATGTTCCATGGACAGGACAGAGTAGAATCAGATCACATGTTCCATGGGGACAGAGTAGAGTCAGATCACATGTTCCATGGGGACAGAGTAGAGTCAGATCACATGTTCCATGGGGACAGAGTAGAGTCAGATCACATGTTCCATGGGGACAGAGTAGAGTCAGATCACATGTTCCATGGGGACAGAGTAGAGTCAGAGATCACATGTTCCATGGGGACAGAGTAGAGTCAGATCACATGTTCCATGGGGACAGAGTAGAGTCAGATCACATGTTCCATGGGGACAGAGTAGAGTCAGATCACATGTTCCATGGGGACAGAGTAGAGTCAGATCACATGTTCCATGGGGACAGAGTAGAGTCAGATCACATGTTCCATGGGGACAGAGCCTCTCCTGTAGAGTCGCTCCTCTCTCTAAAGTCTCCATAACTCTCTGGTTAAAGTCATCATGTCTGTAATCAGCCTCCATCATTCTGAGGGAATGTGTCTGTTTCACAACTTCTTCCTTGTGTTTCGATGCCAGTTCGGTCTGAGACAGGGTTAGCTTCATGCTGTTAGCTCATTAGCTTCATGCTGTTAGCGAGTTAGCTCCATGTTGTTAGCTAGTTAGCTTCATGATGTTAGCTAGTTAGCTCCATGCTGTTAGCTAGTTAGCTTCATGCTGTTAGCTAGTTAGCTTCATGCTGTTAGCGAGTTAGCTCCATGCTGTTAGCTAGTTAGCTTCATGATGTTAGCGAGTTAGCTCCATGCTGTTAGCTAGTTAGCTTCATGATGTTAGCGAGTTAGCTCCATGCTGTTAGCTAGTTAGCTTCATGCTGTTAGCTCGTTAGCTCCATGCTGTTCGCTAGATGCTGCGTTAACATTCGTGCTTTCCACTTGTCTGCAGCTCTTTAGGCCCCTCCCCCCGTTGTAGTCCAGAGAGTTTCAGTCCCAGGACTTTGGAACGACAGACAGGAGAAACTAAACAGCATTACTCACTGAGCTCCAGCTAACAGCTCCGTTAGCTACCTGCTCTCGTTGCTCCGTGGAGCTCTCTGGCTGAGGGAACGATACCGGTCTCTGATTGGCCGAATAGTCCAGTCACGTGAAATAATAAAACGATGTCATTGGCCAGAGCACAAATTTTTGTGCCCCAAGATTCACGTTTCATCCTCCAATGAGAAGCCGTCCTTGCCGAAACGACTGAAATGTTTGCTCGCTGCCGTACACACACGTTGGGCCGGTGTCCCTAAAATGGGGAGGGGCTTCTCTCCGTGATGATGAGTGACGATATATTATTTATGTCACATTTAACTTAAGTGGTTGTTGACAGGCTGACGGTCTCCCACACACATTTAGCACGTCAACACGGTATATTTACTCTTTAAATGATTTGGCATATCATGTTTTTTGACAGGATGTATTTTTTTCTTCTTCTTTTTTTCATCTCAAAATTTTAAGAGGGGCGGCGCCCTAGCGCCCCCTATGGACGCACCGCCACTGCTCATGACGTCTACCAGTGGACAAAAAAATATAACGGCCGTCTTTCCCGTGAAGGAGCCGCTACAACGTTAGCTTAGCATCACACCGGCTTTCAGATGACGTCATCTGGACTACTGACAGCAATGCTATCTGGGAGTCGTAGTCCATCACTGGTTCCCCTGAAGGACTGAAGTTCTCCTTTTTCTGTCCCGTCCGGTCAGGGGGGCGGAGCTCCGGGGACTCAGGGCAGGTACTCATACCCGCCTCCGTTGGCGCCCTCGTCCATCTGGTAGATGTTCTCCACCGCCGACTCTCCACTGTGGAGCTGCAGGCCGGAGGAGGAGGACCAGAACCGGACCAAGCCGGGGACCAGGGCGCTGAAAGACAGGAAGTCATGGGAATTACCCACAATTCATAGCGCGGTGACACCACGCTCCGGGTTACCAGTTGGAACTCCGGAGTCCACCAAACAGTTTCCTTTAACTGATAATCAAATGACACGAGTTATGACGACGTTCAGAACAGAAAGTACTTCAGGGTTTAAAGAGACAGTCACACTTCTAGCTCCAATGTGTGCTTTGAATTGTGGGGGTGAACTGTCCCTTTAAGGCTTAAAGGTCACGAGATCCTCCGGTTCACATTGGGACACTTCCGTCCCATCATCGTCTTCGTCTTCGTCTTCGTCAGCTCTGTGAATGTCAAACCTCAGAGTTTCTGTTTGTGGTTGAAGACCTTCAGTAGATCTGATCCCCGATCAGCTGTCAGCACGCCATGTGGTCGAACTGCCCACTCCCAGCCTATCAGAGAGCAGCTATTAAAGAAGAACTCACCTCCTGGCGAGTCGCCTCCTGCTGAGCGCTGCAGAGACATAAACACACCTTTAATGAGGAAGGAGGCATGGGCTCACCTCCATTTATTTTGAAACTCATATCTTTATCTATGCTTTATTTTTTAAACTTATATATTTAAATATGTGTTATTTTGAAACCCATATCTTTAACAATGTTTTATTAAGAAACTCAAATCTTTAACTACCTTTTATTTTGAAACTCATATCTTTAACTACCTTTTATTTTGAAACTCATATCTTTAAATACGTTTTATTTTGAAACTCATATCTTTAACAACCTTTTATTTTGAAACTCAAATCTTTAACTACCTTTTATTTTGAAACTCATATCTTTAACTACCTTTTATTTTGAAACTCATATCTTTAAATATGTTTTATTTTGAAACTCAAATCTTTAACTACCTTTTATTTTGAAACTCATATCTTTTATTATTATTGATCATAATCTCAACATTGTGTTCATATAAAGAGATCATTAATAAAATGTGAAGTATCAAGCACAGCCTCTTATTATTCAAACCAATCTACTTCCTGTTTCCACAGGAAGTCATGTGATGTGTTCATACGAGCTGTTTGAAACAGACGAGTCATGTGACCCGACGCTTACTGATGACGAGGACCACCACTGAGACCAGAGACGCCGACCCGACCAGAACCCAGACCAGAACCCAGACCAGAACCGGGCTCACACTGCTGCTGACCTGTGACACACACACACACACACACACACACACACACACACACACACACACACACACACACACACACACACACACACACACACACACACACACATCTAGTTCTAGTTTCTTCCTGGTTCATGAGACCAGCCTGACCTGGGAACCTTGCTCATGACGTGGCCCCTTGACCTTTGACCCTGTGAGACAGGGTTCTTCTCACCTCGGCCGTGATGATGCTGGAGGAGGAAGTGGCGAGGCGCTGGCTGGAGGTCACATGACCTGCAGGACAGGAAGTGAAAGCGGGCGTTAGAGAGCGTCAGCAGCTGGAGGGCTGGAGGGAACTTCCCTTCACTTCTGTTTGGCCATAAACAAACACATAGCTACTGCTAATGCTAATGGTTAGCATACACATAGCTACTGCTAATGCTAATGGTTAGCAGACACATAGCTACTGCTAATGCTAATGGTTAGCATACACATAGCTATTGCTAATGCTAATGGTTAGCAGACACATAGCTACTGCTAATGCTAATAGTTAGCATACACATAGCTACTGCTAATGCTAATGGTTAGCAGACACAAAGCTACTGCTAATGCTAATGGTTAGCAGACACATAGGTACTGCTAATGCTAATGGTTAGCAGACACAAAGCTACTGCTAATGCTAATGGTTAGCAGACACATAGCTACTGCTAATGCTAATGGTTAGCAGATATTATAGCCTTACATGTAAATTATTCACAATTGTTTATAAGAGTTCAGACTGTAATATATCACCATAACTGACATTTTACAGGACGAACCAAAACAACAGTCAGTAGCATGAGCATTATGTTGATCTCTCTGAGTTGTTAGCAGCTGTGTGTGTGGGAGCTCATCTCGTGTCGTACCTGTGGCATTAGAGGCCGTCTCCCAGGGCGACGACGTCCAGCTCGATGACGTCGTCTGTGGAGCTGAGGACAAAAGCAGCTGAGCCTGAACCTCTCACGCCAAGTCACATGACTCCACAAGAGAAGAGCTACACCACCTCCATTTGGTGGAGTCATTATGAACAGCTTCAACCAACCAATCAACCAACCAATCAACCGATCAACCAACCAATCAACCAATCAATCAACCGATCAACCAATCAACCAACCAATCAATTAACCAATCAACCAATCAATCAACCGATCAACCAACCAATCAACAAATCAATCAACCGATCAACCAACCAATCAATCAACCGATCAACCAACCAATCAACCAATTAACCAATCAATCAACCGATCAACCAATCAACCAACCAATCAATCAACCGATCAACCAATCAATCAACCGATCAACCAATCAATCAACCGATCAACCAATCAACCAACCAATCAACCAACCAATCAATCAACCGATCAACCAATCAATCCACCAATCAACCAATCAATCAACCAACCAATCGATCTTTGTATGTCTGACACATAGATAAACCTGTAAACATACACTATATATGATTATACCTATTCATGTATCTATAATATCTGTCTCATGTCTCCTGTCTCATGTTCTCCTGTCTCATGTCTCCTGACTCATGTTCTCCTGTCTCATGTTCTCCTGTCTCATGTTCTCATGTATCATGTTCTCATGTCTCATGTTCTCCTGTCTCATGTCTCATGTTCTCATGTCTCATGTTCTCATGTTCTCATGTCTCATATTCTCCTGTCTCATGTTCTCCTGTCTCATGTTCTCCTGTCTCATGTTCTCATGTTCTCATGTCTCATGTTCTCCTGTCTCCTGTCTCATATTCTCCTGTCTCATGTTCTCATGTATCATGTTCTCATGTCTCATGTTCTCCTGTCTCATGTTCTCATGTTCTCATGTCTCATATTCTCATGTCTCATGTTCTCCTGTCTCATGTTCTCCTGTCTCATGTCTCATGTTCTCATGTCTCATGTTCTCCTGTCTCATGTCTCATGTCTCATGTTCTCATGTCTCATATTCTCCTGTCTCATGTTCTCATGTCTCATGTCTCATGTTCTCATGTCTCATGTTATCATGTCTCATGTTCTCCTGTCTCATGTCTCATGTTCTCCTGTCTCCTGTCTCATGTTCTCATGTCTCATGTTATCATGTCTCATGTTCTCCTGTCTCTTGTCTCATGTTCTCATGTTCTCCTGTCTCCTGTTGTCATGTCTCATGTTCTCGTGTCTCATGTCTCATGTCTCATGTCTCCTGTTCTCCTGTTCTCCTGTCTCATGTTCTCCTGTCTCATGTCTCATGTTTTCCTGTCTCATGTCTCATGTTCTCCTGTCTCATGTTCTCATGTCTCATGTTCGCCTGTCTCATGTTCTCATGGTTCATGTTCTCATGTTCTCCTGTCTCATGTTCTCCTGTCTCATGTCTCATGTTCTCATGTTCTCATGTATCATGTTCTCATGTTCTCCTGTCTCATGTTCTCATGTCCTCCTGTCTCATGTTCTCATGTCTCATGTCTCATGTTCTCCTGTCTCATGTTATCATGTCTCATGTTCTCATGTCTCATGTTCTCCTGTCTCATGTTCTCCTCTCTCATGTTCTCATGTCCTCATGTCTCATGTTCTCATGTCTCATGTTCTCCTGTATCATGTCTCATGTTCTCATGTATCATGTTCTCATGTTCTCATGTTCTCCTGTCTCATGTCTCATGTTATCATGTTCTCCTGTATCATGTCTCATGTTCTCCTGTCTCATGTTATCATGTCTCATATTCTCCTGTCTCATGTTCTCATGTATCATGCTCTCCTGTCTCATGTCTCATGCTCTCCTGTCTCATCTTCTCATGTCTCATGTTATCATGTCTCATGTTCTCCTGTCTCATGTTCTCCTGTCTCATGTTCTCATGTCTCATGTTCTCCTGTCTCATGTTCTCATGTCTCATGTTCTCCTGTCTCATGTTCTCGTGTCTCATGTTCTCCTGTCTCATGTTCTCTCATGTTCTCCTGTCTCATGTTCTCATGTCTCATGTTCTCCTGTCTCATGTTCTCGTGTCTCATGTTCTCCTGTTCTCGTGTCTCATGTTCTCATGTCTCATGTTCTCATGTCTGTCTCATGTTCTCCTGTCTCATGTCTCATGTTCTCCTGTCTCATGTCTCATGTTCTCCTGTCTCATGTTCTCCTGTCTCATGTCTCATGTTCTCCTCTCTCATGTTCTCATGTCTCATGTTCTCATGTCTCATGTTCTCCTGTCTCATGTCTCATGTTCTCCTGTCTCATGTTCTCCTGTCTCATGTTCTCCTGTCTCATGTCTCATGTTCTCCTGTCTCATGTTCTCATGTTCTCCTGTCTCCTGTCTCATGTCTCATGTTCTCATGTTCTCCTGTCTCATGTCTCATGTTCTCCTGTCTCATGTCTCATGTTCTCCTGTCTCATGTTCTCATGTCTCATGTTCTCCTCTCTCATGTTCTCATGTCTCATGTTCTCATGTCTCATGTTCTCCTGTCTCATGTCTCATGTACTCATGTCTCATGTTCTCCTGTCTCATGTTCTCATGTCTCATGTTCTCCTGTCTCCTGTCTCATGTTCTCATGTCTCATGTTCTCCTGTCTCATGTTCTCATGTCTCATGTTCTCCTGTCTCATGTTCTCGTGTCTCATGTTCTCCTGTTCTCGTGTCTCATGTTCTCATGTCTCATGTTCTCATGTCTCCTGTTCTCCTGTATCCTGTCTCCTGTCTCATGTTCTCATGTTCTCCTGTCTCCTGTCTCATGTCTCATGTTCTCATGTTCTCCTGTCTCATGTCTCATGTTCTCCTGTCTCATGTCTCATGTTCTCCTGTCTCATGTTCTCCTGTCTCATGTCTCATGTTCTCCTCTCTCATGTTCTCATGTCTCATGTTCTCATGTCTCATGTTCTCCTGTCTCATGTCTCATGTTCTCCTGTCTCATGTTCTCCTGTCTCATGTTCTCATGTCTCATGTCTCATGTTCTCCTGTCTCATGTACTCATGTCTCATGTTCTCCTGTCTCCTGTCTCATGTCTCATGTTCTCCTGTCTCATGTCTCATGTTCTCCTGTCTCATGTTCTCCTGTCTCATGTCTCATGTTCTCCTCTCTCATGTTCTCATGTCTCATGTTCTCATGTCTCATGTTCTCCTGTCTCATGTCTCATGTACTCATGTCTCATGTTCTCCTGTCTCATGTACTCATGTCTCATGTTCTCCTGTCTCCTGTCATGTTCTCATGTCTCATGTTCTAATGTCTCATGTCTCATGTTCTCCTCTCTCATGTTCTCCTGTCTCCTGTCTCATGTTCTCATGTCTCATGTCTCATGTTCTCATGTCTCATGTTCTCCTGTCTCATGTTCTCATGTTCTCCTGTCTCATGTTCTCATGTTATCATGTCTCATGTTCTCATGTTATCATGTTCTCCTGTATCATGTCTCATGTTCTCATGTCCTCCTCTCTCATGTTCTCCTGTCTCATGTTCTCATGTATCATGTTCTCATGTGTCATGTCTCATGTTCTCATGTTCTCATGTCTCATGCTCTCCTGTCTCATGTCTCATGTTCTCATGTCTCATGTTCTCCTGTCTCATGTTCTCATGTCTCCTGTCTCATGTTCTCATGTCTCATGTTATCATGTCTCATGTTCTCCTGTCTCATATTCTCCTGTCTCATGTTCTCCTGTCTCATGTTCTCCTGTCTCATGTTCTCATGTCTCATGTTCTCATGTCTCCTGTTCTCATGTCTCATGTTCTCCTGTCTCATGTTCTCATGTCTCCTGTCTCATGTTCTCATGTCTCATGTTATCATGTCTCATATTCTCCTGTCTCATGTTCTCCTGTCTCATGTTCTCATGTCTCATGTTCTCATGTCTCCTGTTCTCCTGTCTCATGTCTGATGTTATCATGTCTCATGTTCTCATGTCTCATGTTCTCATGTCTCATGTTCTCATGTTCTCCTGTCTCATGTCTCATGTTCTCATGTCTCCTGTTCTCCTGTCTCATGTTCTCATGTCTCATGTTATCATGTCTCATGTTCTCCTGTCTCCTGTCTCATGTTCTCATGTCTCATGTTGTCCTGTCTCATGTTCTCATGTGTCATGTTCTCCTGTCTCATGTTCTCATGTTCTCATGTCTCATGTTCTCCTGTCTCCTGTCTCATGTTCTCATGTCTCCTGTCTCATGTCTCATGTTCTCCTGTCTCATGTCTCATGTTCTCCTGTCTCCTGTCTCATGTTCTCCTGTCTCATGTTATCCTGTCTCATGTTCTCCTGTCTCATGTTATCCTGTCTCATGTCTCATGTTCTCCTGTCTCATGTTCTCATGTCTCATGTTCTCCTGTCTCCTGTCTCATGTTCTCATGTTCTCCTGTCTCATGTTCTCCTGTCTCATGTTCTCATGTTCTCATGTCTCATGTTCCCCTGTCTCATGTTCTCATGTCTCATGTTCTCCTGTCTCATGTTCTCATGTATCATGTTCTCATGTGTCATGTCTCATGTTCTCATGTTCTCATGTCTCATGCTCTCCTGTCTCATGTCTCGTGTTCTCATGTCTCATGTTCTCCTGTCTCATGTTCTCATGTCTCATGTTCTCCTGTCTCATGTCTCATGTTATCATGTCTCATGTTCTCCTGTCTCATGTTCTCCTGTCTCATGTTCTCATGTCTCATTATCTCCTGTCTCCTGTCTCATGTTCTCATGTCTCATGTTCTCCTGTCTCATGTTCTCGTGTCTCATGTTCTCATGTCTCATGTTCTCCTGTCTCATGTCTCATGTTCTCATGTCTCCTGTCTCATGTTCTCCTGTCTCATGTTCTCCTGTCTCATGTCTCATGTACTCATGTCTCATGTTCTCCTGTCTCCTGTCTCATGTTCTAATGTCTCATGTCTCATGTTCTCCTGTCTCATGTTCTTATGTCTCATGTTCTCATGTCTCATGTTCTCCTGTCTCCTGTCTCATGTCTCATGTTCTCCTGTCTCATGTTCTCCTGTCTCCTCTCTCATGTCTCATGTTCTCATGTTCTCCTGTATCATGTCTCATGTTATCATGTTCTCCTGTATCATGTCTCATGTTCTCATGTCCTCCTGTCTCATGTTCTCATGTATCATGTTCTCATGTCTCATGTTCTCATGTCTCATGTTCTCCTGTCTCATGTTCTCATGTCTCCTGTCTCATGTTCTCATGTCTCATGTTATCATGTCTCATGTTCTCCTGTCTCATATTCTCCTGTCTCATGTTCTCCTGTCTCATGTTCTCATGTCTCATGTTCTCATGTCTCATGTTCTCATGTCTCCTGTCTCATGTTCTCATGTCTCATGTTATCATGTCTCATGTTCTCCTGTCTCATATTCTCCTGTCTCATGTTCTCCTGTCTCATGTTCTCATGTCTCCTGTTCTCCTGTCTCATGTCTGATGTTATCATGTCTCATGTTCTCATGTCTCATGTTCTCATGTCTCATGTTCTCCTGTCTCATGTCTCATGTTCTCATGTCTCCTGTTCTCCTGTCTCATGTTCTCATGTCTCATGTTATCATGTCTCATGTTCTCCTGTCTCCTGTCTCATGTTCTCATGTCTCATGTTGTCCTGTCTCATGTTCTCATGTGTCATGTTCTCCTGTCTCATGTTCTCATGTTCTCATGTCTCATGTTCTCCTGTCTCCTGTCTCATGTTCTCATGTCTCCTGTCTCATGTCTCATGTTCTCCTGTCTCATGTCTCATGTTCTCCTGTCTCCTGTCTCATGTTCTCCTGTCTCATGTTATCCTGTCTCATGTTCTCCTGTCTCATGTTATCCTGTCTCATGTCTCATGTTCTCCTGTCTCATGTTCTCATGTCTCATGTTCTCCTGTCTCCTGTCTCATGTTCTCCTGTCTCATGTCTCATGTTCTCATGTTCTCCTGTCTCATGTTCTCCTGTCTCATGTTCTCATGTTCTCATGTCTCATGTTCCCCTGTCTCATGTTCTCATGTCTCATGTTCTCCTGTCTCATGTCTCATGTCTCATGTTCTCATGTCTCATGTTCTCCTGTCTCATGTTCTCCTGTCTCATGTTATCCTGTCTCATGTCTCATGTTCTCCTTTCTCATGTTATCCTGTCTCATGTCTCATGTTCTCCTGTCTCATGTTCTCATGTCTCATGTTCTCCTGTCTCCTGTCTCATGTTCTCCTGTCTCATGTCTCATGTTCTCATGTTCTCCTGTCTCATGTTCTCCTGTCTCATGTTCTCATGTTCTCATGTCTCCTGTCTCCTGTCTCATGTTCTCATGTCTCATGTCTCATGTCCCCCTGTCTCATGTTCTCATGTCTCATGTTCTCATGTTCTCATGTCTCCTGTCTCCTGTCTCATGTTCTCATGTCTCATGTCTCATGTTCCCCTGTCTCATGTTCTCATGTCTCCTGTCTCATGTCTCATGTTCTCCTGTCTCCTGTCTCATGTTCTCCTGTCTCATGTTATCCTGTCTCATGTCTCATGTTCTCCTGTCTCATGTTATCCTGTCTCATGTCTCATGTTCTCCTGTCTCATGTTCTCATGTCTCATGTTCTCCTGTCTCCTGTCTCATGTTCTCCTGTCTCATGTCTCATGTTCTCATGTTCTCCTGTCTCATGTTCTCCTATCTCATGTTCTCATGTTCTCATGTCTCCTGTCTCATGTTCTCATGTCTCATGTCTCATGTTCCCCTGTCTCATGTTCTCATGTCTCATGTTCTCCTTTCTCATGCTCTCCTGTCTCATGTCTCATGTTCTCCTGTCTCATGTTCTCCTGTCTCATGTCTCATGTTCTCCTGTCTCATGTCTTATGTCTCATGTTCTCCTGTCTCCTGTCTCATGTTCTCATGTCTCATGTTCTCCTGTCTCATGTTCTCCTGCCTCATGTTCTCCTGCCTCATGTTCTCACCATCCTCCACCCTCAGGTCAAGGTGGTTCTTGTGGTCGTTGAACCAGCCCGGTACCTCCACCCTGCAGCCGTAGCGGCCCTCGTCGGCCCCCGTCAGGTTGCTGATGGTGAGGGACACGTCTCCGGCCCCCAGGGCCCCCAGGAGCCGGTACCTGCCGGAGGCTGGGCTCCCGTCCTTCACGCGCTGCCCGTCGGTGGACAGCAGCTGGCCACCGCAGCCCGAGGCGGGCAGCGCCCCTCGCCCCCAGCAGATGGACAGCGCCCCCTGGAGGCCAATGTCGTATTTACAGGACAGAGTGACTTCTCCGCCTGCTCGACCCACCACCGTGCTGCCTTCACTGGCTGTGGGACACGGGCAAACTGTCTGATCAGATCTCTTCTTCATCCAGTTTGATTGATTATAATCCTTCAGGTGTTTGTGAAAGTAGAAGTTCCCAAAAGAGACGGAAATAAGAATAAAACCCACAACGTTGACTTCTTTAGAGGCGGTGATGAATGATGTAATACGTTGATCTGACATATAAACCGAAGTACAAGAACAGCAAGAAACATGACAATACGAGTAAAAGAAGAAGAAACATTGTTGTTGTCCTAGCAACAGAACGGGGATAAAGTGATTCTACGTCACCTGTGAGGAGAGCGAGGAGCAGAACGACCTTCATCATGAACTGACGGTGTCATCACAAAGTCACACGGCGAGAAACCACTTCCCCCAGAGAGAGGCAGAGAAACCAGACACGAGTTACGTTCTTCAACAGTAACAGTAACAGTCTGACTGACCATGACATGTTAAATATGTTTAAAAAAACATAATGTAACAAAACATAATGTAACAAAACATAACATAACAAAATATAACGTAACAAAATATAACATAACAAAATATAACGCAACAAAACATAACGTAACAAAACATAACGTGACAAAATATAACGTAACAAAACATAACGTAACAAAACATAACGTGACAAAATATAACGTGACAAATTATAACGTAACAAAACATAGCGTAACAAAACATAACGTAACAAAACATAACGTAACAAAATATAATGTAACAAAACATAACGTAACAAAATATAACGTAACAAAATATAACGTAACAAAACATAACGTAACAAAATATAATGTAACAAAACATAACGTAACAAAACATAACGTAACAAAATATAATGTAACAAAACATAACGTGACAAAATATAACGTAACAAAACATAACGTGACAAAATATAACGTAACAAAACATAACGTAACAAAACATAACATAACAAAATATAACGTAAATATGACATAAAGATCTGAACATTGACACATTGTTTCCTCTGGACCGACGTCAGTGAGGACGACTTTGATCTGAAGACGTTTTAAACCGTTTGCCCTTCATAGTTAGTGGGAGTGAACTCGTGTCCTCGTGAGCGTGTGAGGTCAGCAAGGGTCACCAGATGGATGACTTCTGGTCTAGAAGGTAAACATGTGGTCAGCATGACTTCCTGTTGGACGCGTTGTCAGCTTCCTGTTATCTGGTCTAGGGACTCTCGCGGAGCCAATCCAGGCCAACAGTTTTGATCATTTGAAAATAACATTAAAACCTGAAAATTCAAATTTTGGTCCTGAACTTTAAAAATTTCAACAATGTATTTGAAATGAGGATGAAACGATTTTTAGGGTTAAATATGAATTGTATTCAGTAGTGTTTCTGTTAATTCTTCATGAGCAGATTTTATATTTTAAACTTTCAAATCATATTTTTTCAGGTTCAAATTTTGTTTTCACTTTCAGACTTTTGGCCTGGATGTGACATGTGGGGCGTGGTCTCAACTACAGGGGCGTGGCATCATGAGTGACAGCCTAAAGAAGAAGGCTGAGGACCTCACCTCGGTGGGTTTGGCTCCAGACACTCTGCCTGCCCCTGAAGGAGGTCGCACAGCTTCACAGGGAGCATGTCCTCCTGCAGCGTGAGGCTGAGGCAACGGGAACCGCTCAGACACTCAATGACAACACTTCCGTCAAATTATTCAACTCAGAACATATCTTAACTAGAATGGGCACTCGGTAGAGCGCATACCTTCGCATATCACAAGATTGGGCATTGAATTATGAACATTTTGGCTTTAGTTGCATGCCAATTGGATACAAATGTATCGTGCTATGGTAAAAAAAGAGTTTGACCTTTCCATGACCTTGACCTTTGACCCGATTGATCCCAAAATCTAATCAAATGGTCCCCGGATAATAACCAATCATCCCACCAAATTTCATGCGATTCAAGAACATTTTGACCTGTTCATGACCTTTGAACTTGACCTTTGACCCGATCGATCCCAAAATCTAGTCAACTGGTCCCCGGATAATAAACAATCATCCCACCAAATTTCATGTGATTCGGTTCAATACTTTTTGAGTTCTGCGAAAGATTTTGACTTGTTCATGACCTTTGACCTTTGACCCGATCGATCCCAAAATCTAATCAACTGGTCCCCGGATAATAAACAATCATCCCACCAAATTTCATGCGATTCGGTTCAATACTTTTTGAGTTCTGCGAAAGATTTTGACCTGTTCATGACCTTTGACCTTTGACCTTTGACCCGATCGATCCCAAAATCTAATCAACTGGTCCCCGGATAATAAACAATCATCCCACCAAATTTCATGCGATTCGGTTCAATACTTTTTGAGATTTGCGAATAACACGCATACAAATAAATAAATAAATAAATAAATAAATACACGGAGATCAAAACATAACCTTCCGGCATTTTCAATGTGAAGGTAAAAAGAGATAGTAAATTAAATATGCGTAAGGTGGCCAACTAAGCCCCTTCAGTGTCGTGTTTGATTATGCAGCGCCCCCTGCAGGCTGCCGGCTGCATGACGGGTTCCTTCTAAAACACTAACTAACCGACTCATTACAGGCTGCAGTACCACCTGTGGCCACAGAGTGTACGTCTACGAGATAGTGGCGCTGTTTCCAGGACACCCCTCTTCTTCTGCTGGAAAACCCCCCTCTTCAAGACACAAGTCTCATATATATAAATATATATATATATATATATATATAAATATGTATATTCATATATACATATAAGTATATACATATATATATATACTTATATATATACTTATATATATATTATATATATATAAATGAATATAAATATTCTCTTGTCAGACACACTTTGAAGCTCAGATTGCTGAGAGCACTTTTAACTTTTTACAGCCTTTTTCATCCACTTCACATCAAAGCTGATCCAGGACCTGTTGAAGCACCAGGCTAAATAATGCAGAGTGACCCAGACACGAGAGAGGTGACCCTTTATTAACCCTGTGTTAACCCTTTATTAACCCTTTAATAACCCTGTATTACATCTACGATAACAATAATCTACCATCTACCAGATGACATGTTACACATGTAACATCTACCAGATAACATCTGTCTCTGAAGATCAAAGGTCAAAGGTCGTGGCCTCACGGCTCACTGACTGAATGTATTCTTCTGTTTTTGAGGTGAGACGGGTCAGAGAGAAAGAAATGAGCCGAACGTCTCCATCAATACAAATGTTGAACACACACCACATGGAAAACACGTTCTGTACATATATATATATATTTATATATATATATATATATTAGGGCTGTCAATCGATTAAAAAAAATTAACTAATTAATCGCACAGTTTGAAATTGCGATTAATCGCAATTAAAAGTTAAAAGTTCATTCTTTTTAAAGACAAAACTTCACACAGAGCTGTGTTTTCAAAGAGGCTCCTACATATACAGTGCCAGCGAGGTATTTAATATCGTGGATGATAAATTGTTTCTTCAGTGAAACATCAGATTAGTAAAAAAATATATATATATTGAGACCCCATTGGTCCTGTCATCTTTAACATTGAACAGCAGAACCAGTGGCCTTGGAAACTGACTGACATTCACATATGTCACGTTCACCCTCTGGAGGCTGGGGGCATTTTATACATTTTACAAAACAAAACAAAATTCACCGTTTAACCCTTGTGTTGCCTTCGGGTCATTTTGACCCGAATCAATATTACACCCTCCTGCCGCCTTCGGGTTAATTTGACCCCATTCAATGTTTAATGTCGGTGTTCTTTCGGTAGTCAACAAACAAACATAAAGTGCCTCACACTTAAACTTGGAAAACAATATTAATTCTAATAATTTTCTGGAGGTTTTAATTGCTGGCGTCAAATTGAACCCAAAGGGTAAAATATGTTAGTAAATATAAAGGTAACAGGAGGGTGAAACATTGAATCGGGTCAAAATGACCCGAAGGCAACACAAGGGTTAAAAGTGTTTCCCTTCTTTTTAAAGACAAAACTTCACACAGAGCTGTGTTTTCAAAGAGGCTCCTACATATACAGTGCCAGCGAGGTATTTAATATCGTGGATGATAAATAGTTTCTTCAGTGAAACATCAGATTAGTAAAAAAGAAGAAGTATATTGAGACCCCATTGGTCCTGTCATCTTTACCACTGAACAGCAGCAGAACCAGTGGCCTTGGTGACTGACTGACATTCACATATGTCACATTAACCCTCTGGAGGCTGGGGGCATTTTATACATTTTACAAAATAAATTAAATTCACCGTTTAAAGTCTTTTGCATGTGACACACCCCCACGTGTTATACATCAAACATTCCAGAACAATCTCAGCTCTGAAATGAGGCTCATTGTCCTCGCGCCGTGTTCTCTGCTCTCTGACTGACAGGCTGCTAAATGAGCCTAACCTGTGAGGTGGGAGGTCCTTTGTGATTTACTGAGTGTTCATTGGTTTCTTTTCCCCCGAAATGTTGACAGATAAACGGATTGACCAATCACGGTGAAGGTTTCGTGTGACGAGTTCTTTCCGCGCCGCGTGTCCCGACACGTCGCCCTCCGTTCCTCTGAGTATCAGAGGGGGAGACGGGAGGAAGGAGGAGCAGGAGGAAACCCGACTGATTCATCCACGAGTTTAACTGATTTCTGCTCCTTATTTTCGCGGAGAAATGATTGTTTTAAAAACGGAAACAGTGTCAAACCGTACTGCTGCGGTAAAAAAAAAAAAAAAAAACTTGCGTTAATTGCGTTAAAATATTTTTGTGCGTTAACGCGGCCAAATTAATCGCATAGATTAACGCGTTAACGCTGACAGCCCTAATATATATATATACTCTATATATGAGAGGAATAATTGACGCTGCCATAAAGTTCTGAAATGTCTCAGCAGTGAATTAAAATAGTCATAAACAAAGTTTGTGTGTCTATAATGTGTGTGTATGTGTGTGTGTGTCTCTGCCTGTTCGAGGTCTTTTTGAAGAAGAAAGAACATTTAAACTGTGATTCATCGTCTACTTCAGACTCCAGCTGTCTGAGCGGCTGCTGGTCGCCTCCAGAACTCATCTCCAGCAGGAGCGGAGGAGGAGGAGGAGGAGGGAGAGAGGGGGAGGGAGGAGGAGGGAGGAGGAGGGAGAGAGGGGGAGGGAGGGGGAGGGAGGAGGAGGGAGGAGGGGGAAGAGGAGGACGAAGAGGAGCATGCAGGAGGAAGAAGAAGTATAGCAGGAGGAGGAAGAAGAAGAGGAGGAGGATGGAGGATGATGAGGAGGAGGGGGAAGAGGAGAACGAAGAGGAGCATGCAGGAGGAAGAAGAGCAGGAAGGGGAAGAGGAAGAAGAAGAGGAGGAGGGAAGTAACTCAGAGTCCTCTGAGAGCTGCTGCAGGTTTTAAAGAGCGGAGGATAAAAAATACACTAAAAGGTTTAATGTGGTGACGCTCAGACCTCCAGGAGGAACGTCTACTCAATAAACCACAGAAGAAGAAGCTGAGCAACAATAAAACATCTACAACTCCAATGAAATATACTGTTTGTGTATATACATATATACATATATATATATATATATATATATATATGTATATACCAGTTAAAGGTAATACATCACATGTATTTATGTATTTAAAGGGCAGCAGTACATCATGAGGGTCAGTAATCAGTGATGTCATCATGTGAAAATGTGTGAAACAAACCAACAAAGAAGAGTGAGTGTTCAGGTGGTTCCAGACCAGGATCAGGTGTGGTCCATCAGCTGATCCACATCCTGGAGGACAGGAGGAGACCGGCAGGACACGGACCCCTATTGGGGAGGGATAATATATATATACACATATATATATAGATATATATTTATTTATTTTTATTTTTATATTTATATATATAGTTATATATACATATTGTGGTCGATAAAATGTTTCATAAATATAGATATGTATATGTATATATTTATATATATATATACATTTTTTGCATATATAATAATAATAATAATAATACATAATATATACATATATATATATGTATAAATTTATACATATATATACATGTATACATATATATATTAGGGCTGTGAAACGATGAAAAATTTTATTCAGGTTAATCACAGGTTTCTGTGGATTAATCATGATTAATCACATATATACATTTACAGGGCTCTCAAGACAGGCAAGAGCTCCGAGAAGAGTTGTGCGCTCAGACACTTGAGAGCCCTGCATTTATACACAGGGGAGCATATAACTTGCTCACCAGTGAGCGCGCCAGCATCGGAGCTCTGCCGCGACTTTTTTTCGTCCCGATGTGCGCGCACACGCCGGCATCCGAGCTCTGCGGCGCGCGAGACGGAGATCGGAGTCGTGTTAACGCGACACTAGAGACAGAATGACACGCTGCTGGAGAGACGACCAACAACAGACGGATTGAAGCTCATTCTGCGCATGCGTTAAATGCGTTAAAAAAAAAAAACTAGTTCAACCTGTAATTTAATTAACTGAGTTAACGCGTTATTTTTCACAGCACTAATATATATACGTATATATATATACGTATATATATATATGTATATATTTATACATATATATACATGTACACTACCGTTCAAAAGTTTGGGATCACTTAGAAATGACTTTATTTTTCAAAGTAAAGCACTGTTTTTTCAATAAAGATAACATTAATCATAAATACACTCTCTACATTGTTAATGTGGTAAATGACTCTTCTAGGTGAAACGTCTGGTTTCTAATGACATGTCTCCAGAGGTGTATAGAGGCCCATTTCATCATCACTCCAGTGTTCTGATGGTACATTGTGTTATCGCCTTAGAAGACTAATGTCTGATTAGAAAACCCTTGTGCCATTATGTTAGCACAGCTGAAAACAGTTATGCTGGTGATATAAGCTATACAACTGGCCTTCCTTTGAGCTTGAAGTTTGAAGAACAAAATTAATACTTCAAATATTAATCATTATTTCTAACCTTGTCAATGTCTTGACTATATTTTATATTCATTTGATAAATAAAAGTGTGATTTTTCATGGAAGACACGAAATTGTCTGGGTGATCCCAAACTTTTGAACGGTAGTGTATATATATGTATAATGTTCTATTGTTTATTTGGTAAATATGAGCAACATTTCTGTACTGAGTGAGTTTTAACATCCATAAAAAGAGAAATGACTGAAGTTCACATAAAGAGGCCGTTTGGTGTAATAACTGAAGGTCGTGACCTCTGGAATGTGCGGCTGGATCTTAACGGGACGTGCTGCCGTTTTTAGCCCGTGAGTTCCTGGTCGGGGTCGCGGCGAGCAGCGGAGACGGCTGTGACATTTTAACGTTCATTCCTGGACTTCTCTCTGTTTTTAAACCCAGAAGCTCCTAAGAACAGATAAATCACTCCGCGGAGGACGGGGCTCCTTCTAGGGAAGCTGGTAGTGCTTCGAGGTCAAAGGTCACGCACCACAGCCCAGGAGGTTGAAACACCTGAAGATCTACATCTATACATACATGTGTCTGGTTAGCTTAGCTTAACAGCTGGTAGGAACAGCTTAGCTTAGCATAGAGGCTGGTAGGAACCGTTTAGCTTAGCATAGAGGCTGGTAGGAACCATTTAGCTTAGCATAGAGGCTGGTAGGAACTGTTTAGCTTAGCATAGAGGCTGGTAGGAACCGTTTAGCTTAGCATAGAGGCTGGTAGGAACCATTTAGCTTAGCATAGGGGCTGGTAGGAACCATGTAGCTTAGCATAGAGGCTGGTAGGAACCGTTTAGCTTAGCATAGAGGCTGGTAGGAACCATTTAGCTGAGCATAGAGGCTGGTAGGAACCGTTTAGCTTAGCATAGAGGCTGGTAGGAACCGTTTAGCTTAGCATAGAGGCTGGTAGGAACCGTTTAGCTTAGCATAGAGGCTGGTAGGAACCATTTAGCATAGGCTGGTAGGAACCATTTAGCTTAGCATAGAGGCTGGTAGGAACCGTTTAGCTTAGCATAGAGGCTGGTAGGAACCGTTTAGCTTAGCATAGAGGCTGGTAGGAACCATTTAGCTTAGCATAGAGGCTGGTAGGAACCGTTTAGCTTAGCATAGAGGCTGGTAGGAACCGTTTAGCTTAGCATAGAGGCTGGTAGGAACCGTTTAGCTTAGCATAGAGGCTGGTAGGAACCATTTAGCTTAGCATAGGGGCTGGTAGGAACCATTTAGCTTAGCATAGAGGCTGGTAGGAATCGTTTAGCTTAGCATAGAGGCTGGTAGGAACCGTTTAGCTTAGCATAGAGGCTGGTAGGAACCATTTAGCTTAGCATAGAGGCTGGTAGGAACCGTTTAGCTTAGCATAGAGGCTGGTAGGAACCGTTTAGCTTAGCATAGAGGCTGGTAGGAACCATTTAGCTTAGCATAGAGGCTGGTAGGAACCATTTAGCTTAGCATAGAGGCTGGTAGGAACTGTTTAGCTTAGTATAGAGGCTGGTAGGAACCATTTAGCTGAGCATAGAGGCTGGTAGGAACCGTTTAGCTTAGCATAGAGGCTGGTAGGAACCATTTAGCTTAGCATAGAGGCTGGTAGGAACCATTTAGCTGAGCATAGAGGCTGGTAGGAACCGTTTAGCTTAGCATAGAGGCTGGTAGGAACCATTTAGCTGAGCATAGGGGCTGGTAGGAACCATTTAGCTTAGCATAGAGGCTGGTAGGAACCATTTAGCTTAGCATAGAGGCTGGTAGGAACCGTTTAGCTTAGCATAGAGGCTGGTAGGAACCGTTTACCTTAGCATAGAGGCTGGTAGGAACCATTTAGCTTAGCATAGAGGCTGGTAGGAACCGTTTAGCTTAGCATAGAGGCTGGTAGGAACCATTTAGCTGAGCATAGAGGCTGGTAGGAACCATTTAGCTTAGCATAGAGGCTGGTAGGAACCGTTTAGCTTAGCATAGAGGCTGGTAGGAACCGTTTAGCTTAGCATAGAGGCTGGTAGGAACCATTTAGCTTAGCATAGAGGCTGGTAGGAACCGTTTAGCTTAGCATAGAGGCTGGTAGGAACCGTTTAGCTTAGCATAGAGGCTGGTAGGAACCATTTAGCTTAGCATAGAGGCTGGTAGGAACCATTTAGCTTAGCATAGAGGCTGGTAGGAACTGTTTAGCTTAGTATAGAGGCTGGTAGGAACCATTTAGCTGAGCATAGAGGCTGGTAGGAACCGTTTAGCTTAGCATAGAGGCTGGTAGGAACCGTTTAGCTTAGCATAGAGGCTGGTAGGAACCATTTAGCTTAGCATAGAGGCTGGTAGGAACCATTTAGCTGAGCATAGAGACTGGTAGGAACCGTTTAGCTTAGCATAGAGGCTGGTAGGAACCATTTAGCTGAGCATAGGGGCTGGTAGGAACCATTTAGCTTAGCATAGAGGCTGGTAGGAACCATTTAGCTTAGCATAGAGGCTGGTAGGAACCGTTTAGCTTAGCATAGAGGCTGGTAGGAACCGTTTACCTTAGCATAGAGGCTGGTAGGAACCATTTAGCTTAGCATAGAGGCTGGTAGGAACCGTTTAGCTTAGCATAGAGGCTGGTAGGAACCATTTAGCTGAGCATAGAGGCTGGTAGGAACCATTTAGCTTAGCATAGAAGCTGGTAGGAACCGTTTAGCTTAGCATAGAGGCTGGTAGGAACCATTTAGCTTAGCATAGAGGCTGGTAGTGACGGGCTAGCTTAGCATAGGGACTGGTAGCGACGGGATAGCTTAGCATAGGGGCTGGTGAAGGCCAGTGAACAGTTCTGTGAAGCTGAACCGGTCTTCTCCGTTTCATGATCCGGTTCCTCGTGTTTCGGGTCGTGGGAAACTGGAGCTTCATCTCCTGAGCAGATAGTCTGTGTTTGAGTTGAGGATTAGTGGGAGGAGTCAGAGGCTGATCTCACTCACACACAAACACACATGTATATAAACGCACACACATACAGACACACACACACACACACACACACACACACACACACACACACACACACACACACACACACACACACACACACACACACACACACACACACACACACACACACACACACACACACACACACACACATCCTTGCGTACCTCCTTTGTGGGGCCTGAACTTGTTTTACCCAAATGTGGGGCCCACCCTTTCTAGTGGTTCTACACCTCCGTAAAAATCAGGCATCATAACAAAAAAATCTATCAATTTAATATCTATTCAATTTATCAAATTTCCAAACTATTTTCTTTGCGCTAGTTTTTTGGTTACTTCGTGGGGTCCGTTTCTAGCATTCACAACTTGTGGGGTCCATTCTCACACACACGGGGGGAGAGAGAGAGAGGGGGATTCAAGATTCAAGATTCAAGATGTTTTATTTGTCACATACACACACAGGGTGTGCAGTGAAATGAAAGTGGCAATGCTCAGCAGGAATGTGCAAGGGCAACAAGTACACACTATTTACAATAAAAAACAACACAATATTTACAGTACAATATTTACAGTAAGTGTGTGTGTGTGTGTGTGTGCCTAAGAGGGGCAGTTGTGTGGGTCTATGTGGGGGTCCTGGTGAGGTCGGAGTTCACAGTCCTGATGGCCTGAGGAAAGAAACTCCGTCTCAGTCTCTCTGGAGAGAGAGGGGGAGAGAGAGAGAGAGAGAGAGAGAGAGAGAGAGAGAGAGAGAGAGAGAGAGAGAGAGAGAGAGAGCATCAGTCTCTGTCCCCGCTAGAAACGTTCCCACATGAAGCTCTTGGCCCATGAGGACTCGTGGATCTTTGACCGCTCCTGGAGCAGCAGTCTACCCGAGGAGGAGCCCCCCCGGCCGGCAGGAGGCTGCCCGACGGCCCGCTGACCCTCACCTGCTGCCCCGCGCAGCGCGAGCCCGGCACGAGCGCTCCGGACTTTACCGACAGCCGCTCGTCCACCGGAGCAGCCGGCGTGTTTTCATTTGCCGGGTTTTAACGGTTTTAACGGTTTTAACGGTTACGCCGCATCACGATGAGTCTGAGGACCAACGGCTCCTCCGAGGAACTTTACGCCGGGACGCCGCCGACGGGCTCCAACCGCACCGCCGGCTCCCAGCAGGACGCCGCCCCGCTGGACCTGGGCCGGGCGGTGCCGGTGGGCATAGTGCTCGCCTCCTTCATCGCGTTCGCCATCGCGGGGAACGTCCTGGTCATCCTGTCGGTGGTCTGTAACCGACACCTGCGCAGCCCGACCAACTACTTCATCGTCAACCTGGCCATCGCGGACCTGCTGCTGGGCACCACGGTGCTGCCGGTGTCCGCCATGCTGGAGGTCAGTGACTATCGATTATTGATCATATAATCAAAACTAGCGTTGACATAATCAATCGATTGGTTCAACGGTAATCAATGAAATAGTTTGTGATCAACAAGATGTGGAAGACTGAACAAACAAGAATAACAAATATCGTTATGTTTTAGACTCGTTGGACTGAAGGTGATCAATAAACATATTAATAGATGAATTCACTGAACGTATTGATATTGGAAATAATTATTATCGGTAAAATGGATCTGATCATATCATAAAAATCATAAATAAGAAAACCGGAGAGAAGGCAAAGAAAAGAAGAACAATCATGTCAACATCATGTCATCATCAAGTCAACATCATGTAAACATCATGTCAACATCATGTCAACATGTCAACATCATGTCAACATCATGTAAACATCATGTCATCATCATGTCATCACCATGTCAACATCATGTCAACATCATGTCATCATGTCAACATCATGTCAACATCATGTCATCATCATGTCATCATCATGTCAACATCATGTCATCATGTCAACATCATGTTAACATCATGTCATCATCAAGTCAACATCATGTCAACATGTCAACATCATGTCAACATCATGTCATCATCATGTCAACATGTCAACATCATGTCAACATCATGTCATCATCATGTCAACATCATGTCAACATCATGTCATCATCATGTCAACATCATCATGTAAACATCATGTCATCATGATGTAAACATCATGTCATCATCATGTCAACATCATGTCAACATCATGTCAACATCATGTCATCATGTCAACATCATGTCATCATGTAAACATCATGTCAACATCATGTCAACATCATGTCATCATCATGTCAACATCATGTAAACATAATCATGTAAACATCATGTCATCATCATGTAAACATCATGTAAACATCATGTCAACATCATGTCATCATGTCAACATCATGTAAACATAATCATGTAAACATCATGTCATCATCATGTAAACATCATGTCATCATGTCAACAACATGTAAACATCATCATGTAAACATCATGTCATCATCATGTAAACATCATGTCATCGTGTAAACATCATGTCAACATCATGTCATCATGTCAACATCATGTAAACATCATCATGTAAACATCATGTAAACATCATGTCAACATCATGTCAACATCATGTAATCATCATCATGTCAACATCATGTAAACATCATGGAAACATCATGTAAACATCATGTCATCATCATGTCAACATCATGTAAACATCATGTCATCATGTCAACATCATGTAAACATCATGTCATCATCATGTCAACATGTCATCATGTCAACATCATGTCAACATCATGTCATCATCATGTCAACATCATCATGTAAACATCATGTCATCATCATGTCAACATCATGTCAACATCATGTCATCATCATGTCAACATCATGTCATCATCATGTCAACATCATGTAAACATCATGTCAACATCATGTCAACATCATGTCATTATGTCAACATCATGTCATCATGTCAACATCATGTCAACATCATGTAAACATCATGTCAACATCATGTCATCATGTCAACATCATGTAAACATCATCATGTAAACATCATGTCATCATCATGTAAACATCATGTAAACATCATGTCAACATCATGTCATCATGTCAACATAATGTAAACATCATCATGTAAACAGCATGTCATCATCATGTAAACATCATGTAAACATCATGTCAACATCATGTCATCATGTCAACATCATGTAAACATCATCATGTAAACATCATGTCATCATCATGTAAACATCATGTCAACATCATGTAAACATCATGTCATCATCATGTCAACATCATGTAAACATCATGTCAACATCATGTCATCATCATGTAAACATCATGTCAACATCATGTCAACATCATGTAAACATCATGTCATCATCATGTCAACATCATGTAAACATCATGTCATCATCATCATGTCAACATCATGTAAACATCATGTCAACATCATGTCAACATCATGTCAACATCATGTAAACATCATGTCATCATCATGTCAACATCATGTCATCATCATCATGTCAACATCATGTAAACATCATGTCAACATCATGTCATCATCATGTAAACATCATGTAAACATCATGTCAACATCATGTAAACAGCATGTCATCATCATCATGTCAACATCATGTAAACATCATGTCAACATCATGTAAACATCATCATGTAAACATCATGTCAACATCATGTAAACATCATGTCATCATCATCATGTCAACATCATGTAAACATCATGTCAACATCATGTCATCATCATGTCACTGGTCCTGGTTCTCTGGTCCCGGTCCTGGTTCTGTGGTTCTGGTCCTGGTTCTGGTGTTGATGTTGGAGGAACAGGAACACACCGGACGGCACTGACTGAAAGAAACAGCGGTAGACTTCTACTTTACATCTATAAGCGTTTTATTCAGAAATCAGGATACAAGTAGACATCATGCATGGACCCCTCCGCCTGGTACCTCTTGTATTCAGACCAGAGAGAGGCGCCTTAGCAGAGGTCATTGTAGTATTTACGTGTCTGTACTGACATGTAATTGTCTAAACAAAACACTCGGTATTCGCGTGATCATTTGCGGCGCAGTATGCGTCCATCTTTATTCTCCGATCCGAACCTTGACCTGGATGACATCATTTATAAGCGACACTTCCTTGAACCGGAAGTCAAGATACTACATCCTACTTCTTTTGAAATAAACATGACTATAGTTGCCAAATTAAATAGTAAACATCACTTACTTAAACATTTCAAAACAAACTAAATATGGGCAGTTATGTATGCCAAATCTGCAAGAACATTGGATTACTGAAGGATACACAAACTATCAGTTATTAAATATGAACAGCTGTTACTAAATGGCATTTCAACTATGCTAACTGTAACATTTTCATGAACATATCCCTCAGTTTTTCCAATGCTGGGTATCACAAGTTCAATCTGTCTGGTGGCTTTGAGATGCGGCCTGACCTCGGGTAATACAGTCTGGTGGCTCTTTGGAACCTGTATGACCTGCAGGGTCCTGCTGGACTGCTTGAGACTCAGTGTCCTCAACCTCCATCTGGTGGTTGTTTGGTGGAAGTACCGGGTCTGCTCTACTTTCACACCAAGAGGTGACGCCGGTCACGCCCGAGCGTGTGACCTCCATCAGTGCGAACATTGTAGGATCTCTGGGTACCTGCTGGCTCGACGACTGCTGCGGGTTCCCATGTCCCTGTTGGAAGCTGGAAGCGGACCAGAGCTCCTTCTGGTAGTGCCGGTCATGTCGTAGCATTCCTGTCGTCATATTGTTTTTGTCTCTGCTGGCACAGTTGCCTTCTGCTGTGAACGACGCTGCGACAGACCAGTTCGGGTTGCAGTTGTTTCTCTGTGCTCATCAGCAGCTGCGCTGGTGACTTCAGTCCATCAACTGGTGTGTTTCTGTATTCCAGTAAACGGAGGTACGGGTCTATCCTCTGCATGTGCTCTGTCCATGAGGGCTTTGACAGTCTGAACAGTCTTCTCAGCCAAACCATTCCTCTGCGTACAGCGGGCTGCTTGTGGGATGCTCAAAGTCCCATGCGTGAGCGAAACCTCTGACCTCTTGTGAACTGTAGCGAGGTCCATTGTCACTGACTCCTGTCTGTGGTATTCCAAATCTGGCGAACATGGATTTCAGCTTTTTGATGACAGTTGTAGATGTGAGGTTGGTGATTTTCTCTACCTCACAGTACCTGCTATAATAGTCAACAAGAACTATATAGTCAGTCCTGTTCCATGTGAACAAGTCTGGCTCCTGTTTGCCAAGGTCGTTCTGGGATCGGATGTGAGAGCATCGGTTCCTTTGCATTAGAGCTGCGTCGCTCAAGGCAGATGCTGCAAGATCCGACTAGTGCCTCTATCCGTTTGCACATTCCTGGCCAAACAGAACGTCTCTTGCTCGCTGCTTACACTTCTCTAAGTGTCCTGTGTTTATGCGTGAAAGCATTTCAGCTCTGAGTGAGGCACGATAATTTTTTCACCCTTGAGCAGGATCCCATTAGTCTCTGATATCTCGTCCCGATGATTCCAGTACTCAGCGATAGCAGACGGACATCGTTTGTTTGCCTCAGGCCATCCTGCTTGGAGAACTTGTCTCAACATTGAGAGTTGCTCATCTTGTGCTGTAGCGGCTTTGATTTCTGCCATTTTGCGATCACTCACCGGTGCACTGCTGATCACCGTATGGATTTGTAAATCCATGCCTTCACTTAAAGAGTTATCATTACACTCAACCGGCTTTCTGGAGAGCGCGTCCGCGACCGGGATTTGTTTTCCAGGCTTGTGTGTCATGGTAATGTCGTACCTTTGTAGTTGCAGTATCATGCGCTGTAGGCGTGGCGGTGCTGCTGCCAAGGGTTTCCGCATGATTGACTCCAATGGTTTGTGGTCTGACTCGACAGTCACCTGTCGTCCGTACAGATATTGGTGAAAGCGTTTGCATCCAAAGAGCACTGCGTACAGCTCTTTTTCAATTTGAGCATAATTCTCTTCGGTCTCATTCAGTGTCTTGGATGCGACTGGTTTCTCTCCCTGAAGCAAAACTGCTCCTAAGCCGCATTTTGAAGCATTGACCTGTAGCTTCACCTCTTTTGTGTGGTCGAAGTATGTGAGCACTGGGCCGGGCTCCTGTGTTAGTAAGTCTTTCATTTGCTAGAATACACCGTCTTGGTTTGAATCCCATATGAACTCACTGTTCTCTTTCAGCAGTTGTCTGAGCGGGGCGACTGTCTCTGAAAGTCTGGGTGCAAACTTGGAGAGGTAGGTGACCATGCCCAGCCTGGTCTCCAGCTCTGCTTTGCTGCGTGGGGGGCTCATTTCTTTAATTGCTTTGACTTTGTTGGGGTCGGGCTTGATGCCTTCTCTTGTGTTACGAACTCAGACACTTAGGAAGTAGGACCCAATTGCACGACCCGGGAGACAGAGATAAAGTATTTGTAAGTACTTTATTTTTCGGGTGCAGTGAACAAAATGAAGCGCGCTCAGTGAGGATCAAAAAAAACTCCAAGAGCACAACATAACCCGACCTGATCATGGCAAAAGACCAGACAAACTGACAAGGAACACTGGGAGACAGGGGAATTTAAGCACATGGTAACAAGACACAGGTGGGACCAATCAGGGGCGGCTGACACTGATGAGCATAGGAGACAGGTGTGATGACAGGTGAAAACAATCAGGAAGCCTGGAATGAGAGAAAGCTAACATAAATGACCTGAACCTCTCTAGCATATCTGTCGGTGCACAACAGTACCCCCCCCTCTAGGGCCAACTCCTGATGGCCCAGGCTGATTGTAAAGTCGTGGATAAGAGTCTAACACTATAAAATGAAGAGCAGCTCAGCTTCTAGCCTCAGGACCGTAACTCCCTTCCAGTTTATCAGGATTGCCCCCCCCCTTACGGGACGGACTCAGTAGCTACGGACCTTAAACGCCACCCCCTTCAAAGAAACTGGGGCGGGGGAGGGGAGGAGGCGACACAAGTGTGCTCACACACTGCTTGATTCTACTAACGTGAAACGTTGTGTGCACTCTCAAGGTCTGGGAGTTGCAAGCGCATCGACGCCGGGTTGATGACTCTGGACACTAAACGGACCCACAAAACTCGAGCCAGTTTTCTTTGAGGCGACATGGAGTGGTAAGTCTTGGTAGAGAGCCAAACCTTTGGCCTGGACTGTAGGAGGAGCGACCCTCGCGATGAACGTCCCAACAGCCTTCATCCGAGCTGAACTCGGAGAAGAGACTGCGAAACCAGCCCAAACTCTGCGACACAACGTCTGATCATGTGCCGCCGATGAACCATCCACTCCTTCCTCGTTGTTAGGAAAAGAGGCTGGAAACCATTGACACAATGGAATGGAGAGACCCGTGGGGTGAGGAAGGGTATTGGGCAACCTCGACCCATGGGAGGTGGTCACCCAGGTGGTCTGGTTCCGGAGACGAGGCAACGAGCTCTAGTCTAGTTCTGGTTCAGACTCCGACTGACGTGGCCAGAAGGGTGGAGGTGTGGGCAACTCCCATGATAGGTGGTCCCTCCAGGTGGGGTGGTTGGGGAGGAGACGACGCGGAGTAGTCTTCTCTAGTTGGTTCCAGGCGCTCCCGACTGTCCATTTGACTGAGGGTGATATCCTGATGACAGGCGCTGGCGGTGGCATGCTGAGTCGACAAAACTTTTCCAGAAGGCGGAAATGTGTGGACCCCTGTCGGAAACAATGTCATTAGGGAATCCATGGATCCTGAATACATGATTCATCATGACCTTCTGTGGTGAGGTGAGGAGGACAAGGCTTTAGACTTGTTTACGCTTCTTTTAAATCATGGTAACAGGAAGGTACCTTGTGTAGATCAGGATAGTCAGGGTGATCTATAATGATCCTACTAGAGTCTGTTGGTGCATTAACAGGTTCTGAAGCACACCTGCCCTTACAATCCTCCCCATTCCTTAACTTTCCCTGAAGGCCAGTCTATGTGTCCAATCTCCTAAAAATAATCGGGTGCTGAGTCGACAAAAAATATGGAAACATGCTCTCGGTATGGTCCTTATTTATAGTAATCATCGCCTGTGCAATCAGTAACTGTGGGAAACACAAGCAAGCGCTAGGCACTGGCTGCACACTAACAGAGGATGAGATGACAGTTTTTTTTTTTTAGCTGTTTGTTTAGGCCCCAGTCTATAAGGCTTTCGTCAGCCCCTGAGTCTTAACACACCCTGGTCAATGGTCTGATTGTTAATACAAATGTCTACCTGAGTAACAGGTCGAGGAGGTTCCTGGACCTGGTGAGCACGATCTTTCCCCGGACTGAAGCGATGCTACGACCCAAGGTCGCAGTAGAAACAGCAACCTCCCGTAGACGGCGCTCCCCTCCTCCAGAGAAAGCCTGCCTGGTTCTTCGGTTTCACCGGAGTCATTCCGGAAGTGTAGTCCCTCGATGGTCCGCCATGCTGGAAATCCGCTCCTGGCGGCGCGACTGGCGCGAATTCTGAAGCTGGGGAAAAGCTTCGGCGCCGACGCCCTCTCTCTTTCCCTCAGACTTCTTTATCGATCCGGATGATCCGCGATCCGGATATTCAGGGATTCCAGATCCTCCAGTGGTTCCAGTGGGTCCTTTATCTTATCGAAGTCCTGGCCGCGAAGGCGGCCACGGCGAGCCGGAAGGGAAACTGCCCTCACCAGCCGCCCTCCTGACTGCGAGCACACTCTTCCTTTTCATAGGATTGTTGATGACCGGCTGGGCTGCAGAAAACAGCACCTCCCGAGCCTGCGCGCCTCTCCTGCCAGAGCCCTTCCGTGGTTTGGAAGCAGCGTAGCGGGTTCGGAGAGCCGCCCTCGAGTGTAGTCCTGGATGGTCCGGCAACATGGTTTGAAATCCTCCCCTCCAGCACCCGAGCTGAAATTCTGGACATCTCGATGGTGTCGCCGACGCCTCTCTCGCTCTCTCGAAGACGCGGTTAATCCGGATGGGCACAGGCGATGGGATTCGTCCAGATCCCGGTTCTCCCAGCTGGTGGCTGGTCCTTTATCGAAAGTCCTGTCCTGAAGGCCACGAAGAGCGGAACATTCCATCCGCTGTCGCTGCTGCTGCGCTGTTTCGATGGCATAATCAACATCAACCACCTGACGGTTGAGCTGTGAAAAACGAATCTTCTGCTGGCTCCGCTGCAGGCGATGAGAGGTCAAAAAAGGTCAAAAATAGTCCTATGAAATCATAATGGTAACAGTAACATAGTTCGGTGTCTCTAGACCATCATGGCTGTGCAGCAGCTGCTCCCTGCTATGAGACACAATAAACGCCACACTACCATGCTCCAGATAAAAATAAAAAGCTTGTTGTGTTGATGCAGATCACAGATCAGAAGGCTCTGCAAATTCAAGAGTCTCCGGAAAAATCTCTCTCGAAGAGCCACCGAAGGGGAGGAAAAGCCCTGACTGGGTGCGTCAGCTGGATTGACAGGCAAAGGCTCAGCTGTGGGATGACGTCACCGAGGAGCAGTCTGTTGATAGTGAAAAAATTATTCATTTGGGCAACCAGTTGTTGCATCTGTGTACTAGATAATTCCCCCCTGAAGGCGCCCCTCGGCCTCTCAGCTCTTTTAGCATCCCGCTGTTTCTTTCCTCGTGATGAAAAAATGAAAAACTGTACGCCCTGTAGGCGGCGGCGTTCGTGGGTGCGCTGGGGGTGGGTCCATTGGTCCATAGTCTGTCGGTTACTTAACTCAGAGACTTAGGAAAAGTAGGAATCACGGAGACAGAGATAAAGCAGTTAAGAAGTGTTTATTTTTCGTTTTTATTTTTCAAATCCAAAAGAACGCGCGTAGAGGATCAAAAAAACTTTTCAAAAGCACAAATAACCCCCTGACTGATGGCAAAAAAAGAGACGAACTGACAAGGAAGGACTGACTGGGAGGGGAATTTAAGTTAACATGGTAACAACACAGGTGGGGGACCAAAGGGGGCGGGCTGACACTGATGAGCATAGGAGACAGGTGTGATGACAGGTGAAAACAATCAGGAAGCCTGGAATGAGAGAAAGCTAACATAAATGACCTGAACCTCTCTAGCATATCTGTCGGTGCACAACATCTTGTCAGTTTATGTCCAAAGTAGCTCACCTCAGTTACGCAGATGCTGCTTTTGTCTTTGTTGAGCTTTATTCCTTTCTCTCTGGTTCTCTCCAGCATGGCATCGTGCTCCTCTTTAGTGCGGCCATACACCAGAATGTCATCCACTGTGGCTGCGACACCTTGAAGCCCCTCGTAGGCCTCGTCAACTCTCCTCTGGAACTCATCCTGTGCACAAATGATTCCAAACGGCAGCCTGTTGAACCGATATCTGCCGTCGATGTGTTGAACGTGGTCAGCATGGATGATTCCTGGCTGAGTTTTATTGTCCAGTATCCAGATCTAGCGTCTAGTACACTGAAGTACTGTGCTCCAGCTAGTCTTGGTGTGACATCATCTCGAGTGGGAAGTGGATCGTGGGGTCTCTGGATAGCTTTGTTTAGGGCGCGGGGATCTAAACACACCCGAAGCTTTCCTGTTTTAGGTTTTTCCACTGTCACTCGTGCATTTACCCACTCAGTCGGCTCTGTGACCTTTTGGATTATGTCCTTTTTTTCCATATCATCAAGCTCATCTTTGAGTCTGTTGCACAGGGCATATGGGATGCGGCGTGGTGGGCACACCACCGGTGTTGCTGAGGGTTTACGGTGAAAGGTGCATTCTCCAGGGAAAAGTCCAATGCCTTCAAATACGTCAGCAAACTCTTCTGTGATGCTGGCGTGTGTCTTTGGTTGTGCGTCAACCATGTGCACGAGCCTGATCATGTTTAAATCTAAACATGCACGTCGGCCCAATACAGGTGGGGCATTTTCTGCATACACTATGTCAAAATCTAACATGGCTGTTTTCTGCCTGTATCTTTGTTTTTCTTTATAATAGTGTCAATGTACAGATCCACTGGTACCTGTTCTGTGCTTTCTGTAACAGTATGCACTCCCTTGGGCCTGTACTTTGTTGACTGATACTGTGTTTTCGTCCTACACATATTAGCAAAGTGGTTGGGCTTCTTGCACTCGTTACACTGACGTCCTTTCGCGGGAAGCTCCTCCTCCTCCGTGTTCTCTGCCGCATGCTCCACACTCCTCGCCGTGCGTGACACTGTTGCTGTCGTTGCCGCCAGTAAACTTTGGTCCGTATCTTTGTTCGGAACTGAACGGCCTTCTGCTAACTGCATGGACAGACTGGCTGTGTTAGCAGCGGGGAAACCCATCGTCTTTAGCTGCTGCTGTGATAGCTCGTGTGAGCGCGCAATGTCTATCGCTTTCTCGAGCGTTAGATCCAGACCATGACAGAGTCATTTCTCCCGGACTCTTGGAGAGTTTGTAGCTAAAACAATCCGGTCTCTAATCATCTCATCAGCGTTAGGGTAGTTGCAGTCCTTTACTAGCAGCTTTAGCTCAGTCACAAACTGGTCGAAACTTTCACAATCCGTTGGTATCTTTTCATGGAATTTATATCGCGCGAATATGGGGTTAGCTTTGGGCGTTACATATCCTTCAAACTTCCCATAGTACGTTTGGAGTACCTTCCTCACCGATCCCACTTCTGACACCATGTAGTATTTATGTGTATGTACTGACATGTAATTGTCTAAACAAAACACTCGGTATTCGCGTGATCATTTGCGGCGCAGTATGCGTCCATCTTTATTCTCCGATCTGAACCTTGACCTGGATGACATCATTTATAAGCGACACTTCCTTGAACCGGAAGTCAAGATACTACAGTCATCAAGACCAGTTCTGATTGGTCCAGCGAAGAGAGGGCGGTGTCTTCTCATTGGTTCTTCGTCTCTCTGCCTCCATCGCTGTCGTTCATTCATTGGTCCTTCTCGGCCCGCCAATGAGAGCATATGTTGTGAAAAAGTGTGGGAAGAGAAAGACTTGTTTCTTTCTTTGAAGCTTATTCCACTGAGCTCGGGAGTTTTCTAAGATAGTCTTATCTCTTCCGAGGTGGGATGCGCTGCGTCCAGAAGGTCGTTTATCAAAAGGCCTCTTCACGTGTGTGTGTGTGTGTGTGGGTCAGAGAGGCCTGTGGTTGAATCCGGATATTAATTGCCAAAGCTGGACCGTTCCTGATCTTATCTGCGCTCAGTAAATGTCTCTGTGGCTCACCTGTTCATGTGAGCATGAGTGTTGCTTTGTTCTATTCAAATCTAGGGTGAGCGTTGGTGCATGAAGTTTATTTTGTGTCACTGTTATCTTCTTTGATCAGTCAGGCTGACGCCCTGCTGAAGCTTCTAACTCTCGTCCAGTGTTTTTCCACTTTACACATAACATTCATGCACAATACACTAGGCTATGCTAAGCTATAATATATATTCTTTTCACTGGTCCTGGTTCTCTGGTCCCGGTTCTCTGGTCCCGGTTCTCTGGTCCCGGTCCTGGTTCTCTGGTCCCGGTTCCCCCTGCAGGTGCTGGGCCGCTGGGTGCTGGGCCGCGTGTTCTGTGACGTGTGGGCGGCGCTGGACGTGCTGTGCTGCACGGCCTCCATCTTGTCTCTGTGCGTGATCTCCATCGACCGCTACCTCGGGGTCCGCTACCCGCTGCGGTACCGCGGCCTGGTGACGGGGCGCCGCGCGTTGCTCGGCATGCTGGGAGTCTGGCTGCTGTCCGCGGTCGTGTCCGTCGGCCCGCTGCTGGGCTGGAAGCAGCCGCCGTCACAGGTACGCAAACTACCCATCATGCACCTGTGAAGCGGCCCCGCCCACAGCCCTCCTGTCCCCGCAGGACGCCGCGGTGTGCGCCATCACCGAGGAGCCGTTCTACGCGCTCTTCTCCTCGCTCGCCTCCTTCTACGCGCCGCTCGCCGTGCTGCTCGCCATGTACGGCCGCGTCTACGTGGTCGCCCGGCGCACCACCCGCAACCTGCAGGCCGGCGTGCTGAGGGAGCGCCTGAGGGACTCCCACGAGCTCACCGTGAGGATCCACCGCGGCCACCCGGGCCCCGCCCCCGGCGCCGGAGGGGGTGGAGCCTCGTCCGCTCGCAGCCCGCTCGCCCTCAAGCTGCTGAAGTTCTCCAGAGAGAAGAAAGCAGCCAAGACGCTCGGCGTGGTGGTCGGCATGTTCGTCCTCTGCTGGCTGCCCTTCTTCCTGGCGCTGCCCATCGGTAGGCTGCCAATACGCTTATTGATTACCCATCGGTAGGCTGCCAATACGGTTATTGATTACCCATCGGTAGGCTGCCAATACGGTTATTGATAACCCATCGGTAGGCTATCAATACTGTTATTGATTACCCATCGGTAGGCTGCCAATACGGTTATTGATAACCCATCGGTAGGTTATCAATACTGTTATTGATTAACCATCGGTAGGCTGCCAATACGGTTATTGATAACCCATCGGTAGGCTATCAATACTGTTATTGATTAACCATCGGTAGGCTGCCAATACGCTTATTGATTACCCATCGGTAGGCTGCTAATACGGTTATTGATTACCCTTCTTCCTGGACCTGCCTATCAGTATGCTATCAAGACTATTCTAGTGTTCACCATGACTCATCAAATGATGATGATGATGATGGTGATGTCATGGTGAATGTTGCCCCCTGGTGACCAGCATTCACTTAACAGCTTTAAATGTCAATCAGTTATATTATCAGAAATATTAAATCAGTGTGTGTGTGTGTGTTCAGCCTCCATCAACAGTAATCTTCGTCTTCCTGAAACTTTTTTTAAAGTTATCTTCTGGTTGGGATACTTCAACAGCTGCTTGAACCCCATCATTCCACTACTATTCCAACCACTACTCTAACACATCCTACCACATATACCATTACTGTTACCCGGAGTTTGCTACCACCACCAAACTTCACTACTACTCACTACCACCACTACTACTACTGCTACTACCACCACTACTACTACCACTACTACCACTGCACCACTACCACCACTACCACTACTCACCACCATCACCACCATCACCACTATCACTACTACTACTACTACTACTACTAATCTGCCTTCCAACTTTACCACCATCACCACCACCGCCACTGCTACCACCACTGCCACCACCACCACTACCACCACTGCCACCACTGCCACCACCACTCACCACCACCTCACCACTACCACCACCACTGCTGCCACCACCACCACCACTACCACTCCTCCCACCACCATCACCACCACTGCCACCACCACCGCCACCACCACCACCACCACCGCACCACCACCACCACCACCACCACCACCACCACTGCCACCACTGCCACTGCCACCACCACCACCACCACCACCACCACCGCCTGCCACCACCACCACCACCACCACCACCACCACCCTCTCCCACCACTATCCTACCACTGCCACCGCCACCACTGCTACTGCTACTACTACTACTGTTACTACTACTACTGCTACTACTACTACTACTACTACGACTACAACTAGTACCATTACTACTACTAGTATTTTTACTATTAAAATGATTTAGAAATGAAATGGAAGATTCAGATCAGGTTCAGTATTCTGTTCAGCCCTCTAAAGTTCTGGTTCTGGTTCTGGTCCAGGCCTTCATTCGGATCCTGCGGTGTCGGTGGAAGAGGAAGTGTCCGGCGTCCTATACCCACCGCTGCCACCAGGGGCCCTACACCTCGTCCTTCCTGAGTGGCAGCCAGCAGACCCTGTCCTCCATCGGTCCCGGTCCAGGCTGCGGGCTCCACCCCCCACACGGCCCGCCCCCTCCGACCGAGACCCCGTCAGCATGAAGAGCAGCATGTAATGTTTCACTGACGTGACCTTTATTTTGAAATCCTTCTCTCAGACTTACGTGAAGAAGCTCAGTGATTCTGCTGAATGTTGATTTACTCTACATGTCAACAGTTTGATCACAGCAGAAAAGTGTGTTTTTGTGCGTGTTTGTGTGTGTTTGTGTGTGTGTTCGTGCTACTATGCTAAGCTAGGCTAACCACTTTGTATCACTGTTCCTTAAATTGAGACCATTAAGGAGTTAAATGTTGTAATTAAAGCTGATAATTTAAGTGAATGAATAAAGTACAAACCAAGACAACATATCATTCTGGACTGGAATAATGTTTGTTTATATGTGTATACAGATATGTATATATTTATATATATATATATATATTTCTTTATTTATTCATGAATATATATATATGTATATATATATAGAGTTGTGATAGCTGGACTGGATATTATCAGAAAAACTACAATATACAAACGAACACAAACCATATACTCTTATAGAATCATTATAGTATTAGGGTTTTTCAGAAAGAAAATAACGTCCTAACGTAATAACCGTAAGTTTTGTTTTGAAAATCAATCACACTACAGAGCTGAAATGTTGTCCGTAAACCAAAGAACTTGTCTTTCTCTTCTCTGATTGCCCGATCGTAACTCCGCTCTCGTTGACCAATCAGAGAGCAGGCTGACTGTTATAAAGACCCGGTGTAGCCAGGGTGAGGACACTCTTCTCTGTGAGCTGACTGAGAGACCAACTGCTACAACATGTCTGGACGTGGAAAGGGAGCCGGTAAGACCAGAGCGAAGGCCAAGACCAGGTCCTCCAGGGCCGGGCTCCAGTTCCCCGTGGGCCGTGTCCACAGGCACTTGAGGAAGGGTAACTACGCCCGGCGTGTCGGCGCCGGAGCTCCGGTGTACCTGGCGGCGGTGCTGGAGTATCTGACCGCTGAGATCCTGGAGCTGGCCGGGAACGCGGCCCGCGACAACAAGAAGACCCGCATCATCCCCCGTCACCTGCAGCTGGCCGTCCGCAACGACGAGGAGCTCAACAAGCTGCTGGGCGGAGTGACCATCGCTCAGGGCGGCGTGCTGCCCAACATCCAGGCGGTGCTGCTGCCCAAGAAGACCGAGAAGGCCGCCAAGAAGTAGACACAACAACAACAACGGCTCTTTTAAGAGCCACGCACACAACCAAAGGGATAAATCCTAAAACAAAGGTGGTTCAAGCAGACATAGGATACATTTTGAATTTATAAATTAATGATTAACTTGATGACCGATGCTAAAAATAATTCAAGCGGCTTTCAATAGGGAAGAATTGAGGCGGAAAGAAAATGACCAACTTGAGTTTCTTGGTTGTGTTTCTTACTGGTCAAAGGTTTTCTGATTGGATAACAATTCAATTGCCATGTGTGACATGTCAAATCAATACGCCTCCATGTCGTGTGATTAGACCACGAGCGCAGGTGCATGAGTGTGGTTATGATCAAAGATGGGCTAAGGATGTATGGGCGAGACTTAGAAAGGGCTGCAACATTTACATTTGTTTTTGATTCATGGTTTACAAGAAAGCCCATATCAGAATAAAGGAACAATGACAAAGTAATGCATGTGAGGAGATGTGGGTGGTAGGGAATGGGGAGCCAGTTATTTTTCATGTGTTGGGTTAGCGGAAGCAAAGCATCATGTTGGCTGTATTTTACTAGAAGCTTGAAAACATTTATTTATTATCTACAATGAACATGATACATTACCACAACTAATATACATATGTATATATTGTTGTTGCATGTGTTTGTCGCTATATGGACTCATGAGTCTGACATACAATATATGTAATATTCATTCTCTCAAATATGTTTAATATGTTGAGTTCACACATAATACATCTACTTTTGTCAGTTTGAAAATGTTTTTATTTTGTTTTTGTGATTGTAGCTATAAGCTTTTATATATTTATTCAAACATTTATATAAATACAGGTTCTCGGGATTGTCTCATCTCTCTACTACTCTGTCCACGTACTCGCCCTCGTGACTGACTAGCCAATCAGGTGCGAGCAACAGCGCAGTCTGATTTGCATCTCAAGTCTATAAACAAAGCGTTCAGCTTTTTTCAGCCACATCCCTGGACTTCAAGTGGTATTACAAAGATGCCGGAACCAAGCGTGAAAGCTCCCAAGAAGGACTCGAAGAAAGCCGCCACCAAGACCGGCAAGAAGAGGTGTACAAGGTGATGAAGCAGGTCCACCCCGACACCGGCATCTCCTCCAAGGCCATGGGCATCATGAACTGCTTCGTGAGCGACATTTTTGAGCGCATCGCCGGCGAGGCCTCCCGTCTGGCTCCACCATCACCTCCAGGGAGATCAAGACTGCCGTCCGCCTGCTGCTGCCCGGGGAGCTGGCCAAGCACGCCGTGTCCGAGGGCACCAAGGCCGTGACCAAGTACACGAGCTCCAAGTAAAGCTGGTGCTGAACCTCCACAACAGAACAACGGCTCTAATCAGAGCCACCCACCACCTCTGAGACGCGTTCCTCTTTTATTCAGTGCGGCATTGCAGCAGCCAGGCTCATAGAGCTGTACTGACATTTCTTCATAGATAGCTCAGTTTCCATGGAATCTTTGTTCGAGTTTCGTAAGATCTCCGGCCGGTCTAAACCCCAAAAAATATTAGAGGACATGTAAACGTTCACAAAAGCCTTGACACTCATGATGCAGACCCTCGTGAGATTAAAATTATGCTTTCATGTGAAAATTCCACTTTTAAACAGGTTATTTTTCCTTGAAAACCCTGCTATCTGTCTGCCTCATAAAAACACAAGCTGCTTAAAATGAGCTAATCAGTAGCTCTAGAAACACACTGCCCTGTAACCACGGCAACACGTGCAATACGTTGCGGGAGGAGAGAAAGAGAAATGTGGGTGTGCAGGAAGAAGGAAAGACAGTAAATGTGTAGGAGGTAAGACATTTACCCGTCTGTGGTCATCAGGTTTGTCTTTGAACCAGTGGGTCGCAGGTTCGATCCCCGCCACCGAACGTCGATGTGTCCTTGAGCAAGGCACTAACCGGAGTTGTTCTACAGTGTGTTTATGTGAGCGACAATAATATAAACTTCATTATATTCCACTGGTTGTAATAAAGTTTCCTTAACATGCACTTTAACTTGAGGCCTCCTCCACACACATGCCACTTTATTTGCATGCACTTTAACTTAAACACACGCCACGCGTAACATACACTTTTAACTAAAACACACCACTTGAAGCACACACCCAAACACTTTCACATTACTTGTTGTCTTTCTGTCGTGTTGATTGTTGTTTGTTTGTCATGTCCAAATGTTGCACCTTCCACCAAAAAAAATTCCTCGTTTGTGTAAACATTCCTGGCAATAAAACTGTTTCTGATTCTGATTAAAATAAACATAATCTTTAAAAAATATAGTTCATCAGTTTAATTTATTGTTGTTTAGTTCATTTAGATTCAAATCAAAATAGTTGTTTATTGATTATAATAATAAAAAAATTCCTTGACATCTAGAAGAAAAAAAAAATAATAATATATCTACAACAAAATAAAATCAGCACACATCCAAATCCATCCATATCCACATAAACACCCGCCAAGGATTCCCACCCATCCCCTCCCACATGTTTATACCCTCCAAGAGTAGGACCCAATGAGGAGGGAGGGAAGGGCTAAACAATCAAACTACATCTCACCAAATGATAAGCATGGAGTACAAAGTAAAATAACTAAAGAAAGGTAAAAGGCATTAATGTGAAAAGTAAAAAAAAAAAAATAATCAACACATTCATTTCATACCCAGATTTTTCATAGACCTTTGTTTTGCAGTTGCACTCTGTGTACAACCTCAACCCCTCTCAGTTATAACATCTACATCCAATATCGACTCTAGATATAACGTCACGCCCATCTTCTTGTGAAGATATCTAATGTCATTTGTAGTTTTGCAGTCATTTTTTCCATTGTATGGACCTGGTTTAATCTCTGTCTCCACTGAGTTATGGTTGGTGGTTTTGCATCTTTCCAGTTCAGAGTTATTGTTTTTCTGGCAATCATTAAAAGTATACGGAGAATATACCTCAGATTGGTGTCCCCTAAATCTCTTGGTATAGACCCCAGCACATATATTAATGGATCTGAGGGTACCTCCACTTCAATGATTCTATTGATTTCTTTTTTTATATTTTTCCAAAAACCTTTGACTACTGGGCAGTCCCAAAAGATATGCGTGTGATCTCCTATTCTTCCACATTTTCTCCAGCATAATGGAGCTGAAGGATCCTTCACATATGAAGAGATTACAAGAGGTGTATTAAAATATCTGACTTTTAGTTTCCAATAAAATTCTTTCCATAATTGGCTATTGATTCCTTTATGACATTTGTTGCACAGATCTTCCCATGTTGCATCTTCAATTATAACATTTAATTCCAATTCCCACTTTTCCTTGATGTTCAATGTATTTTGTGTTCTGTCAGCTGTAAGCCTTCTATATATGTGGGAGACGTGGTTTTTAGTTGGAAAGCCGTTTTCTGCTATACTAATAAAATAGTCTTCCATTACATTTGATTTTTTTTTACGAACTGTCTGTCTTTATGGTTTGTAATGTAGTGTCTCATTTGAAGGTATCTATACAGGTCCTTTGATGGAAGTGTATATTGTTCTTGCAGCTGAGAAAATGATTTGAGTTCTGTTCCATCAAATAATTGGTTGATGGTTTTAAGACCTTTTACAGCCCACTGTCTAAATCCACCATCCCACATCGAGGGAGGGAATTCTATGTTGCCTACAAGTGGCATAGCCCTTGAGAGTGAGCTGGGTCCTTCAAGCTTCTTTTTAATTATTGTCCAAATCTTCAGTGTGTGTTTTATCCATTCGTTTTTCATTTTTATTTTGTTAAATGATTTGATGTCAATAAAAGGAAATGTTGATCTAGATATACCCTTAGCTGTGCCCTGTTCTATCTGGGTCCCTCCTGTCTCCTGGTCATTTCCAATCCATGCCACTATAGCCGTTAGTTGTGCTGCCCAATAATATAGTTTCAGGTTTGGTAGGCCGAGACCTCCTTTTTCTTTGGGTAGAAGCAGTGTTTTCAGTCTTATTCTGGGTTTCTTATTCTGCCAGATGAATTTTGAGATTAGTTTATTTAACGTATTGAAGATGGAAACTGGTACTGCCACTCAGGCACGTGCACAGACATTTTGGGGGGCAGGTGCTCAAACCAAAAAAAAGGGCACCCAATGCCAAAAAAAATTCTGAAAGAGTTGAAGCATTAGCAGCAATACACTGATGATGCAATACATCCTCAACCTGGTCTCCTCTGGCAGCATCAGACCGCTAGCTTACATTTCTTTATGAATAAAGATGAATTATTATATAGCAACAACAGTACAAGCGTTCTGATTGGCTAATGGGCGTCATGCCAGCCACGTATCGCCCTCCTCGCTGGTCTGATACGGATCCGTATTGCCCTCTTACATCATTTTCAAAATGAGCTGATAGACATCAACAGCCAAGAGCAGTGGTCCTCAAACTAAGGCCCGCGGGCCGGATACGGCCCGCGTCCACATTTGGCCCGGCCCTCTGAACAAGAGAGGCCTTATGATTTTTTTTTTCAGTCTGGCCACGAAAATCCTAGACTAGCCCCAGTTAAATAGAACGGAATAAGAATTATATCTCTCTCTCTTCTCTTCTCTCTCTATTCTCTCTCTTCTCTTCTCTTTTCTCTCTCTCTCTCTTCTCTTTTCTCTCTCTATCCTCTCTCTCTCTTCTCTCTCTCCTCTCTCTCTCTCTCTCTTCTCTCTCTTCCTCTCTCTATTCTCTAAACATAACTAACGTCAGTAAACAGCTGGACAAGACTTTGAAATCACGGATTTCGTGAGTTTTTGTTTGTTTATTTCTTTAGGAAACGTCGGACCAGTTGTGACGTCATGTTTTCAGCAGCGCTAATGTTGTGGTTGATTTAACACAAAACAACGTCAGGGGACAAACGCCGTCAGGACCTGTTTGTCTGGTGCTGCGCGTCAGAGGAGAAGGAGGTGCAGCCGCTTGGTGGCGCGAGGAGACCTGCGCGGAGGAGGAAGCGGAGGAGGAGGAGGAGGAGGAGGAGGAGGAGGAGGAGGAGGAGGAGGGGCACGGCGGGGGGAAGAGGGGCGGGGGGGGGGGGCTGGTGAGCGCAGCGGAGCATGTCGGGGCGAAATTCTCACAAGAACTCAAATAAATGCCCCGTCGGATATTAAAACACATTTGTGGGGACTTGATGACAGAGAGAATAATTGTATTCTTAAATACTGAAGAATGAAAAAAGTGGCTCCAGCAAAAAGGGCACTTTACTCATCCAGGGCAAAAGGGGAGGAGCTTGAGCACCACTCGGGCTCTACCTGTGCACGTGCCTGCTGCCACTGGTAGAGACTGAAACAAAAAGAGGAGTCTGGGTAACACATTCATTTTCACCGTCTCCGCTCGACCAAACAATGAAAGAGGGAGAATTTGCCAACGTGTCAGGTCATTTTTTATTTGTTTGATTAACTTATTGTAATTGGCATCAAACAGCTGTGTGAAGCTAGGTGTAATATTAATTCCCAAATATCGAAATCCTTGTTTAGACCAGTGAAAGGAAACGTCCTCATTCAACTGCGTGGGCCAGATTCCGGATATCATCATCGCCTCTGATTTGTTTTCATTAATTTTATACCCTGATACTGAGCCATATTTGTGCAGACACTGCATAAGTGCAGGAGATGAAAGAAGAGGGTTTTTTATAAAAAGCAAAATGTCATCTGCAAACAGAGCTATTTTATGGTCTGTTCCGCTTTCGTCCACTATTCCTTGAATTTGTATATTTTGGCGTATAGCTTCTGCAAGAGGTTCAATACCAAGTACAAAGAGGATGGGTGACAGTGAATCCCCCCGTCTCACGCCCCTCTCCACCTTAAAACATTCTGAGCAGTGACCATTCACTCTGACTCTTGATCTTGGGTCTCTATACAACAAGTTGATCCAGCTAACAAATTCTTCGCCGAATCCCATCTCTATCAATGTTTGTTCCAGGGATAATGTAAGGTATTCTCGAAACTGGGCACTCTGCAGATGGTGGAAAAACAGGCTTCCGGACGCGCATGGATTAAGTTATCAACATTTAATGGCAAGAAAAGTGAAACAAACATCCAAAGCACTCTCCTCGTATCCCGGCGCCGGCTGCAGGCTGCACCTGGGAGACACAGCCTGCCGCGTCGCAGCCTACCTGAGAAAGAGAAAGATCCCTCTACAAACACGCAGTCATATACTCTTCCTGTTTCCGGTCAAACGTCACTTCCGGTTCCAGTCGCTTTCACAATAAGATTCCCGTCTTGGTTTTGACTGCATTAAAAGTCACCTTCACAATAAAAGTCTCTTGTTATTGTGGTCACTTCACGGATTTCAACCGGCTTCGTCAATCTATAATACTAACATACAGTCACTCTCATGCAATATACATTAATTCTTGCCATTTACATTTGCATAGAGTAAACATTACCCCTATGCATCATAATACATTAATAACAATATCAATATTCTCCTTAATATTGTCTATTATAATATCTTTCTATATGTATTAATTTAAACCATAAGACCTCTGCAGATGTTATCAAAATAAACTATTACAACTTAACAATCCCTCCTTTTATACTTATCCAATAGTATAAACAACCAAGTAATAGCCCTTTTATTTTGACGCTCTATGTAAACAAACATTGTACAACATTTTAATTATCACTCATTATCATTCAACATCCCTGTGGAAGAAGATAACTCCCTCCTTTCATCCCTGCTTCTCAAGGAAACTAAATAACACTAAGTGTCAGTGTGAATGTATTCATCACACAGGTGAAAAATCCTGCTGTCCTGATGGTTCCGGTTGATGTTGTTGTATCTTTCTTCTTGGGGTTCCGCCGGCGCCGTTTGAATGAGGACTTGTTGAAAAAGAAGTTTCGAGAGACCCAGCACTCCAAGAATACAAAGTTTATTCTTTAAGAGTACAAAGTAAAAACAGACGCTTCGTTCGAACGGCTGGGAATCCACGGGTCCGTGTATAAGGAATTCAACGGAGCTATGTGTGTTCACAGCTTATATAGATAAGAGAAAGGGGGAGGTCTTATGTTCGATTCTATAGGTTCCCTATAGAATCCCTATAGCCCCCCTTCCTCCAAAGATGATCTCTGGCGCGTTGGCCACCAAATATGGATATATAGGGCAGTCCCCTGCTGTGGACTGTGGCGCCAACGTGAGACAAAGGAACTCTTCCCTCCAAATTCTCGTGGGGCCTTCTTCTCTCAGATCTATAAACTAGCTGTATCTTTAAGAGTAAGATGCAAAATACACGACAATGTAACGTGTGCACTAAGTGTCTATCTGTGCAGGTGTCTGCATCCCTGTGAATCCAGTCCCTCCGCATACATGCTCTGCAACTCCAGTTCCTCAGTTCCTCCAAGCAGATGGTCAATGATGGTTGGGATCGTCCCACTCAGCTGAGGGAGCATGAACCACTGCTTCCACAGACTGCAAGTCAAAACTAAAATGGTCTGGGATCAGTTACACAAGCTAATGGGACATCCCAACAAAGTAAGGAAGCTGCAAGAACTTAACATTAATGGTAAACTGTCAAATAATCCAGTTGAAATAGCAAAAGCTTTCAATCACTATTTCATTGATTCTGTTGCTACCATTGCTAAATGTTTCTCCCCTGAGATTAGACCTGTCTGTACAGTAAATACATTGGAGCCGACTTTCATCATAAGAAATGTCACTCATTCAGACGTCACAAGAATAATCAGTTCTCTTAAACCATCCAAAACTAAAGATACATTTAGTATGGATGCCGTTATGCTCAAAACTCTTACCAAAACGCTAATAAATCCCATCAGCAATATCATCAACCTCTCAAAACATGTTTCCCAGTGTTTGGAAGTCGGCTGCTGTTATTCCAGTATTCAAAGAAGGAGATCGCCTTTCTACCTCTAATTACAGACCAATCAGTATCCTGCCTACAATATCAAAGGTTGCAGAAAAGTTGGTAGCTGAGCAAATGATCTGCCATTTGAAAAACAGTCTCTTTGCCCTTCATCCAATGCAATTCGGCTTTAGAGCCAATTATTCCACTGAGACGGCCACCTGTTTCTTCACTGAAAAAAATCAAAATTCTACTGGACAAAGGGGGTGTTGTTGGAGTTGTGTATCTTGATCTCAAGAAGGCATTTGACACTGTAAATCATAGTTTACACTCTCTCAGGCTGTCGTCCCACCATGCATGAAGACTTCCACAATCATTCCGGTGCCGAAAAAGAACTCCATCACCTGCCTTAACGATTACCGCCCAGTAGCACTCACACCCATCATCACAAAGTGCTTTGAGAAACTGATCAAGATACACATCACCTCAGCTCTACCTCCCGGGTTTGACCCTCACCAGTTCGCCTACAGAACAAACAGGTCCACGGAGGACGCCATCGCCACAGCTCTGCACTCCACTCTGAGCCACTTGGAACAGAGGGGGAGCTACGCGAGGCTGCTCTTTGTGGACTACAGCTCGGCATTTAACACCATCATTCCTGAGAGACTGGTGTCCAAACTATTAGATCTGGGACTATCAAGCTCAATATGCAAATGGATAATGGACTTTTTGTCTGACCGTCCCCAGAGGGTGAGGATGGGTTGCCACACCTCCTCAAACCTAAACCTCAGCATCGGCTCTCCACAGGGCTGCGTGCTGAGTCCTCTACTTTACTCCCTCTACACACACGACTGCACCCCCGCACACTCCAGCAACTCGGTCATCAAGTTCGCGGACGACACCACCATAGTGGGGCTCATCTCAGGAGGAGATGAGTCGGCGTACCGGAACGAGGTGGAGAGGCTGGCAGGGTGGTGCACAGAGAACAACCTGGCCCTGAACACCTCCAAAACCAAGGAGCTGATTGTCGATTTCAGGAGGAAAAAAACAGACTTTCAGCCCTGGTCATCAGTGGAGACAATGTGGAGAGAGCCTCCAACTTCCGATTCCTGGGCGACACCTCAAGAACACCTTACCTGGAGCACCAACACCTCAGCCACCATCAAGAAGGCACACCAGAGACTGTACTTCCTGAGAGTCCTCAGGAAAAATCACCTCACACAGGAGCTGCTAGTGTCATTCTATCGGTGCTCTATTGAGAGCATCCTGACATACTGCATCTGTGTGTGGTTCTAGAGCTGCACGGCTGCAGAGAGGAAGGCGCTCCAGAGGGTCGTGAACACCGCTCAGAAAATAATTGGATGCCCCCTCCCCGCCCTGACTGAACTCTACAACACCCGCTGCCTGAAGAAAGCCCATAGCATCCTGAAAGACCCCTCCCACCCAGGACACTGCCACTTTCAACTCATGCGCTCAGGCAGACGATACAGAGCGATGAACACAAAAACAAATAGACTGAAGGACAGTTTTTATCCGAGAGCAATAACTGTGCTCAACAGGCCCTGAAACCTCTCTGCATCTGTCAAAATAATGTGCAATACACCATGTGCAATACAGAACAAATGTGCAATATTGAAAAAGTGAAAACAATTACAACATATGCCCACTCAGGAAAAATGTGCCCTTATGCCCAAATGTACACTTGGAATTTTACTACAACTGTTCGCACATATTTTAAATGCCGAGTCACTTTAAATAAGGTTGTCTTTTTTCTATTCTTTGTATACCATGTATACAATACTGACATGCCTCTTACTCACTTCTGTTATAATTCTGTACATATTTTGTTTTTTATTCTTATTTTTATTCTTATTTTTTAGTTGTACTCCTATTTTTTTTACATTGAAGTGCACCTAGGGGACTGCTACTCAATTTCGTTGTTCTTTGAACGTGTTCTCTGTAACAATGACAATAAAGAAAGTCTAAGTCTAAGTCTAATAGTATTCTTTTGTCTAAATTGCACAGTTACAACTTCTCCTCAGGTACACTTAAATGGATGGAATCATATTTGCTAAATAGGTCACAGTCTGTCCAAATTCAAAAACATCAATCCGCTGCCCTCCGCTTGTCCACAGGTGTCCCACAAGGATCTGTCCTGGGCCCATTATTATTTTCCTTATATATTAATGATCTGCCATCAGTTTGTCCTCATTCCAATATTCAAATGTATGCTGATGACACTGTCATTTATTTGCATGGCAGCAATTTGGGAGATGTAGCAAAAGAACTCACTACATCCATGGCTAATGTGACTACTTGGTTAACGCAATGTTGTTTACAACTCAATATATCCAAAACTGTGTGTATGTTTTTTACCAAAAGAAACTCTGATAGTGTAGAACCGGATGTTTTTGTATCTGGGGAGAGGCTAAAGGTTGTATCTGAATACAAGTACCTGGGAGTACTTTTTGATTCTAATTTGTCTTTCAAATCACAGGTGAAAAAAGTTTGTAATCGGGTAAAATACAATCTATCCAATTTCCGATTCTCGCGCAACTACATGTCAACAGAGGCAGCTAAAACATTCATGCATTCAATGGTTATTTCCCACATGACCTACTGTTTAACAACCTGGTCACATGCTAGTGCCACTACGCTCAAACCATTACAGTCATTATACAAGCGGACGCTCAAAACTCTTGATAAAAAAAAAGTTCTGTCACATCATTGTCCTATACTAAAAAAATACAACTTGCTTAGCTGGGATAACTTGATTAAATATGTGCACGTCTGTCTGATGTACAAAATCATACATGGATTGACCTCTCCTCCTCTCAAACTATTTGTCACCACACGAACTGGATATCGGCTCACAAGAGGAGCAGCGAGAGGGGATTGTATCGTCCCTCTCAGGAAAAGTGCTTTCAGTCACGCTGCTTTCTCAGTACAAGCAGCAGTTGACTGGAACTGCATTCCAGTATCTATCAGAGAGCTACAATCATTCAACTCTTTTAAAGCAGAAACAAAGAAATGGTTCATTACTACCCAGCTCTGTCAGCACTAGACTGTAACGGCTCCTCCCTCCTCCATCTGCCCAGGTTGGACTTTCATTCTTTCTGTCTGTCAGTTGTTGTCTGTCTGTTGTCCGGTCTCTGTATGTCTTGACTTGCTGGTCGGCCGTTTACTCCACCTGCGTGTCTTCTCTTGTCGTTCACCTGTTTGCAGTTATATGTCACATTTAGTCTGTAAGCTTTTACGTTGTATCTCTGACATTATGTTTTTATTCTGTCCATTTTAACATTGTTCACCCTTATTTTATTTGCTTTATTTGTAGATTGTATTTGTAATCTTATGTTTTTAGGTTTGTTTTTAACATCAGCAACATTGGGACTACAGATGAAAAATAGCCTCTTGGCTAACTCTGGCACATTTACTGCAAAGTTTTTATCAATGTGCACTGTCCCTTATTAAATAAACCATTATAAATAAATCAAGCAGTTAACTGTCTACCAGCAATTCACACTCACTAAATCTCAGCTGAGGACTTCTCAAGGATCTCGGCCTGCATGCAGCTACCTGCATGCAGTGGTTCTCTGCAGTCATCCAAAAGGTTGAATAAGCCTCGTCTCTCTGGAACCTGTCTCATACCTCCCGGGCGTCCCAGCCCCTGGGGAGATATTTACTCCTCATGGTTTTCACTGGCTGAGCCGTCGGTCCGTCGGTGGATTCGCATATCCACATGATGTCATCTGTCCCTCTTCCTCTGCATCGTTCTGTCCTCTGCTCCGAATGGCATCGCAGGGGTCCTCAGGATGGCTCCGTCTGCTCCTCAGTCTCTCTGAGCCGGGTGATGATGTGTCCGATGCTCCTGTGGGCAGCTCCTCATGGCAGGTCCTCACAGCAGGCAGTCAGCACACAATGGTCGATGCTGGAGCATCAGGTGTAGCTGTTGAAGGGAATGAGAAAACACAACACAGCGGCCACTAGGCCGGATCTATACAGAATGGGACACTTGACTATGAAAAATTGTCTATCATAATTTCTATATTTAAATAAGTATCTAATACTTTCTAGGCTTGAATTCGCAATCTTTAACTGAGTCGGAGGAACAGCTTCTCACCCCGTGTGGGAGGAATCATCTATTAAATGGCCATCCGTCGTCCAACAGAGTCTCAATTACTTATCCAATCCAATCTAACTTTATTTATCTTTACTGGTTATGATAAATGTAATTGATCCTATATGTGGCCCTTGACTAGGGCATAGAAATATTCAAATCCTACAAGGATCTGATCGCAGGCAGGTATTCGTCCAGCACCCTCCTTTCTCGTGCTCGAACCCTAGAACAGCTTATGGGGAAAAACAAAACATGTGCACATCGAGGTGCCATTAATGACAGGAGACAGTGAGTAGTGAGAGTCGATGTTATCTGCACACATCTTCCTGTGTTGCAGTCCTAACTCTAGCTCTAATGTCTCAGTATAATACAAATATGAACATATTTACAAAAATGTGAAATGGTGTCACTGTGTGAGACCACTTACATCGAGGGCGCTCCGAGGTCCTTGCAATGACCTCAAAGCACCCCATTCGCCTGGACTTAGTCCACTGGCTCCTGGTGGGCTCCGGTAACCTGCTCAAAGAAAAACTTAACTGTGGTTAGTTCATTTCTCAAACTTTCTCCAAAGCCACGCCATGAACTCTGCTATCCCCTCCCTGGGCGATAGTCTGCTCCTGTGAATGTGTTCTCTAGATATATTTCTTCATGTAGGTGCTTGTTTCTAAATGTGTTAAGTGTTTGGTTGCAAAGCTGTGCCAGCCAGACATGATCACTCCTCGAATGCCACATCTCGGGACCAGCCACAACTGTCTCTGCATCTTCCATCCCTCCTTTTTCTGAAACCACCTTTGATTCAGAAAACTCAAGGTGGATGCATGCTGCAGTCAACTTCTTGCTCGTTAAGGGGGATCAGGTACTGAGGCTTAATATATGTAAGGAAATGTAAATGTAAAGCACAGAAATTCCTAAAAAATTTCAGATTAAAATCCCTCAAAAATCATAAATCGATTTTTTGAAAGAAATCGAAAGGAAATTTATTCTACACTATGTGTCTAATTTGTGGATGCGGTGCAGTTGGAAAAAAAATGCAAATTGGGGTGAATACAGCATACAAAATACATAACGCACCCCCTCACACCTCGTCGAAACAAAAGCTGCAGCAATGTAAGAATTCCGTCAATGGCGGACATGTTAAACAAGGGTCAAACGGCCACTAACAAAAACCCTCACACCTCTTAAAGCTGCAGCAAATGAATGCTGTCAATGGCGGACATGTTAAACAAGGGTCAAACGGCCACTAACAAAAACCCTCACACCTCTTAAAGCTGCAGCAAATGAATGCTGTCAATGGCGGACATGTTAAACAAGGGTCAAACGCACAGTAACAAACTAAACAACGAGGAATGGCGTCCCAACTTATGTAAATGTATTACAACCCCCGACCATGTGGTCGAACAAAAGACTAAATGTCCCTACACTATGTGTGTAATTTGTGGATGTGGTGCAGTTGGGGAAAAATGCAAATTAGGGTGAATACAGTGCAATTGAACAGCATACAAAATACATAAGAATTTTATGTAAATGTATTACAACCCCCGACCATGTGGTCGAACCAAAGGCCAAATGTCCCCTCTTCTCAGGCGAACTCAAAATGGTGGATTTAAAACAGGACAAACAAAAAACAAAAACACGCTGTACCTCTTGTGTCCAAGTGGATCAGTAAGTCCCCTTTTGTGAATCCCCCATACCAGACACGGGCAACTCAACTGATTTATGTGGTCTAATGATCTTGTAACTACGACACATTTCAAAATGACGGCCGCCACGCTTACGTTATGTAACTTTAATCTCGTAAATAGCAACGATCACGCACTAATTTAGGATTTTATATTGGATATCTAGCGTGGTCTTAGTTAGACCCCGCGTCGTCTTCGTCCGATTAAACTATGTGCGTCAAACTAGCAAGCTAATGTACAGCCACACCAATAGGATACAATGGGAGGTAATGATCCTGATCCACGAACTGCCACGCGACTGCACACTTCCTGCTTCTAGTACTAACTCTCATGCACATCAAATAGCCGCAAGTCTTGTCCACAAAAACGTGTTACTCACAAAATAAACGAACAACGAGGACGCACAATATGACAAAAACATGAACCGCGAAGCACACACAAACGCTGTTGCAGCAGCGACACACCTGGTGTAAAGCGCACACACAGGCCACTCACACGCGCACGTGGAAAAACGCGAAAAGAGAGTGGAAAAATCACTACAATAACACAAGGAACAACAGAAAAGAGACTAGACGTGGAGAGAGTCTGTACACGAGGAACGGTAAAAGAAAACAGGAAAAATAAATCACGCGAAAAGCGTGAGACAACCATCCGTACAAACGCACTACAGAAAGACACAAACACACCCAATCTTACACATCAGTAACACGAAGCGCTCGATCGACCACGCGGCCCACACGTGGGCGACTTGCACGCGTAAATGCCACTAAACGTGCAGAACATGCAAACGCACTGGAACAAACACACACGACTACTCATCAGTGACACGAAGCGTTCGATCAACCACGTGGGCCAAACGTGGGCGACTTGCCCGCGTAAATGCCACTAAACGCGCAGAACATGCAAAACGCGATTGGAAAAAAACTCAAAACACACACACACAGCGTCGATTGCTTGTTAAACTCTCCGGCGGGCTTGTGCCCCGTCGTGTTCTGACGGCATAAATAGTTCGATACCTTAGCGCGCTACTCACCGCATGAACTCGTGGAAGTCCCGTAACTCTGGCGGCCATCTCAGTTTCGCCTTCTGTGGTTTCCAAATTGTAAGGTATTCTGAAACTGGGGCACTTCGCAGATAGTGGAAAAACAGGCTTCCGGGCGCGCATGGATTAAGTTATCAACATTTAATGGCAAGAAGTGTAAATCAAACATCCAAAGCACTCTCCTCGTATCCCGGCGCCGGCTGCAGGCTGCACCTGGGAGACACAGCCTGCCGCGTCGCAGCCTACCTGAGAAAGAGAAAGATCCCTCTACAAACACGCAGTCATATACTCTTCCTGTTTCCGGTCAAACGTCACTTCCGGTTCCAGTCGCTTTCACAATAAGATTCCCGTCTTGGTTTTGACTGCATTAAAAGTCACCTTCACAATAAAAGTCTCTTGTTATTGTGAGTCACTTCACGGATTTCAACCGGCTTCGTCAATCTATAATACTAACATACAGTCACTCTCATGCAATATACATTAATTCTTGCCATTTACATTTGCATAGAGTAAACATTACCCCTATGCATCATAATACATTAATAACAATATCAATATTCTCCTTAATATTGTCTATTATAATATCTTTCTATATGTATTAATTTAAACCATAAGACCTCTGCAGATGTTATCAAAATAAACTATTACAACTTAACAATAACCAGTCAACTCTATCAAATGCCTTTTGGGCATCTAAGCCGAGAAGCATTGCATGTTGTCCGTCTCTTGACGCGATTCATTGTAAATTTAGGGCTTTTCTTATGTTGTTTGTTCCTTGACGGCCTAGGATGAATCCAGTTTTGTCGGGTTTTATTAATTTTTTTATATATTTTTGGGTTCTGGCCGCCAGGATGGACGTCAGGATTTTATAGTCTACACATAAGAGGCTTATTGGGCGGTAACTGGTGCACTGTATGGGATCTTTTCCTTCTTTATGTAGGACCGTAATGATGGCTTCAGACCATAATTTCGGTGGATCTCTCATTTTTAGTACATAATTATATATTTTGCATAAGTTCACAAAGGCTTTGTAATATTCTCCAGTGAATCCATCTGTTCCCGGTGATTTGTTGTTTTTTAGTTTAGCAATGGTTTCTTTAATTTCATCTTGTGTGATGGGATCTACTAATTTAGTTGCTTCCTCATTTGACATTTTGGTCATTTTGAGGGGTTTCAAAAACTCTTCTATTTTTTCTTTCTTTGATTCTTGTTCTTGACTCTTATATAATTGTTTGTAATATTTTGCAAAGGCATCTGATATTTCATTAGGGTCAGTCTCCAGACAGTTAGATTCAGGGTTTTTAACTTTAGGTATTGCACGGTTAGATTGTGTTTTTTGGAGTTGGAAAGCCAGCAACCTGCTAGCTTTATTTCCCATTTCGTAGTAGTTTCTGTTGATATACCTGAGAGCTCCTTCTGCCTTATATGATAGTGCCTCGTCCAATTGTAACCTAACTTCCTTGAGCATTTTTAATGTATCCTCTTTTCTATGCATCTTGTGTTCTCTCTCTAATCTTTTTAATTCACGCTCCAGATCTTGTTGTTTCGCTAGTCTTTGTTTCTTGATCCTGGATCCTATAGCAATAATGTTACCTCTTATTGTGGCCTTTCCTGCATCCCATAATATTGAGGGAGAAACATTACCATCATCATTTATGGAGAAGTACTCAGATAGACCGGATTGTATTTCTAGTTTGGTTTGAGTGTCTGCCAACAATGAGATGTTGATCCTCCAATATCTAAAGTGATTCTCTAGAGCAGGGGTTCCCAAACTTTTTAGGCCACGCACCCCCTTCTACATCCCGACCGGGTTCACGCACCCCCAATCCCCCACACCTTGCGAGTTGGGGGGGTGCGAGTGACTTTATCTTTGCTCCGAGAAGAGTTGTTGACGGGATGGGGGTGCGAGTGACTTTATCTTTGCTCCGAGAAGAGTTGTTGACGGGATGGGGGGGGGCGAGGCCGAGAGTTTTTTTCAGCGTGAGAAATACGATGTGTGGCGGGAGTGCGTGAGTTAAGACCAAAATGCGTGAGTCTCACGCTCAATGCGTGACACTTGAGAGCCCTGAGAATGTTTAATATGAATTATTACACCATTAGACCACCATTACATTTTTCCTCTCGCGCACCCCCTAGAGACAGCTCGCGCACCACACTTTGGGAATCCCTGCTCTAGACCTAAATTTATTTTCAGAATGACTGGGCCGTGGTCGGAAATTGTAATTGGTTCAATTGTGCATTCTTTTACTCGATGTATATCTCTCTTTGACATGCAGAAATAGTCAATCCTGGAATAGCTCCCATGTACATGGTACATGAATGTGAAGTCTTTCTCCCCAAGGTGAAGATTTCGCCAGACGTCCACTATGCCTAGCTCCTTCAACATATCTGATAAGTCCTTAGACATTCGAGACTGGGGTGTTATTATTGCTGGTAATCTATCAAATTTGGCATTGAGTGTACAATTAAAGTCTCCTCCTGTAATTGTAATCCCTTCACCTTTGTCTGCCACTAGGGCCGCAATTTTTTTCAAGAAAAGTGGACAGTTTTCATTTGGGGCATATATGTTTAGTATAGTTATCTTTATTCCTCCAACAGTTCCAATCACCATTACATAACGGCCTTCCCCATCTTGGAAGGTTTTCTCGTTACTGTAGTACACAGATTTACTAAACAGGACAGCTACCCCTCTTTTCTTACCCTTACATGATGCACTGTAAACCTGGTCAACCCATTCTCTTTTTAGTTTTAGGTGTTCCAATTCAGATAAATGTGTTTCCTGAATCAGAGCTACCGAACACTTCATTTGTTTTAGTTGCCCTAGAAATGTTTTCCTTTTAATTGGGTTGTTAATTCCTTTTATATTGTCACTGATGAAATTCAGGTTAGCCATGTGATCGACCTATTGTTATATCATGGTCTCTTTTCTGTCTGGGAATGAGTGTCAGTAAAAGAAAAACAAAAGAAGAAGAAGAAACTATAATGTAAATAATAATAATAAATAAAGTAACCTTGATAACAGTAAACTTGCTAACATATGTCAGGGAAACTATGCGAATAACATAAATCATATAGAACTGAACTTCCACATTTCCAATCAGACAGTGTTTTCTACCTGTGCCCGTTCCCCTTGGCACTGGGCAGAGAGGACCGACCCTCTCTGTGGGGAAAAATGCACTGAGTGCGAATATGACCGATATTACAATAATTTGTAAAAAAGGTCTAAATGAGTGTGAACCACTAATAGAACGTCAAAACAAAGCTTCCGTCTGGACTTTATATCGTACATGTTGTAAACTTGTGACAGTGTGTGTGATTTGATCACATATCATTAAATGTTTTTTCAATTTCTTCGGCACATTGTTAAGCTCCCTTGATACTTGTCGTTGGTTAGTGTTCTCCTTGTAGCAGGTCTTTGAGGCCTGGTGACGGCAGCACTGTGTCTCTCGGTTTCTTCTTGCTCCTCGATGCGCTCCCTTTCTCCGCAGCTCACCTGGACCCCGAGCTCCGCGAGCAGCGTCGCGGCGTTAGCTCGTGTTGGGAACGTCTTCTCTCCGGTACTCAGCTTGAGTTTCAGTTGTGCCGGGTATAGGCATTTCGCTTGTATGTTCTTCTTTTTAAGCTGTTTGACGACTTCGTAGACTTTCACCCGTCTCTTTTGTAGATCTGGTGAGTAGTCTTGGTCAAAGAAGATCCGTGTGTCTTGGAAGAACACCTGTCGCTGGCTCCATGCTTGCCGTATGATGGTTTCTTTCACCGCTGCGTCGACAAATCTTACGATTATTGATCTTGGGGGAGCCGTTTCCTCCTTTGGTTTGGAGACAGGTGAGCGATGCGCTCTTTCAATCTTAATGTCCATTTCTGGTGGTAGTTTGAGTACCTTTTGCAGCAGCTCCTTCACGAATCCCGCGGTGTCTTTTCCTTCACTTCCTTCTTTCATTTGAAAGATTCTTACGTTGTTCCGCCTCAGTTTATTCTGGAGGTCGTCACATTTGGCTGTGAGGTCCACGTCGCGGTGGAGCAGGTACCGGAGCGCTCTGCGGTGTTGCATCACTGTATCTTCGGCCGTACTGATTCTATCTTCTGTCTGTCCGATTCTTTCTTCGTGCTCTTTCACTTTGTCTTTAATGTCATTAACAGCTTGTTCTAGTCGTTCAAGAGACAACTTAGTGTTATTATGTCCATCTTGATTTTCTTTACGAAGTTTCTTCAGTTCTTCCAGTACGTCCATTTCGGGCTCGGCTCCTTTAGCTGCGCTCAAGCTGGCGTTAGCCTGTTTTGGAGGCTTTTCCTTCACGGTGTCTTGCCTGTTGTAGTTTTTTTGTCTCGTATTCAAACTCATTATAGAGAGGCACTCTGTTCTTTACCATTTAACGTATCACTTAGATTTAGTTGTCACATTTCTTGTTTTGTCCAACGGAGCTCAGTTTCTATGCTACGACTCGTATCATGACGTCACCGGAAGTCCCTCACCTTGCCTTTTTATAACATTTTAATACAAGCTCAGACTGAAGAATTGCTAACTTGTTTAATATTGAACCTTTATATGGTATATGACATGTTTATTTGTTTATATATTATAAACAATATGGTAGTTTTTTTCTCTTTTAAAAAACGTTCCTCAAATAAAAACAAACACTATCATCCATCAAATAGGAAAACATCTTTATTATTAGTACAATAACTTTATTATGTTTTTATGACGTGAAGTCAGATGTTTGGATTGTTTTCTCACATTTAAATAATTTATAGAAATTACAATTGTTCCTCATGTTTATTAATTTATTTATGTCAAATAATGAATCTGAAACAGCAACAACCTCATTACTAATGAAAATACTACATAAATTCTGATTTTTAAATACATGATGTATATTTGAAATAAAATACCTTTTAATAGTGACCCACGAGTAATAGTGAGGAAGAGGTAAATAACAATAAACACCTGTGACTGTGCCCGCGGTCCCATCGGGACTTATTCGGTGCATTTACTAAAACTCAAAACGACCGTGACAGTAAAACGAGACCCGGAGCTCCGGTGAGCTCAGCCGGTCCACCTGAGACGGAACCGCCCAGATGCACCGCTCACACTTGTGTGTTTACTGCCGCCGACATCTGCTCGGATTCGGACCAAATAAACCTCGTCACCGCGGAGACTTCCGTGCCGTCGCGTCCTCGCGCGTCTCCGGTAACCGGACCGCCGGCGTCACGTGCCACACGGAACATTTTTACCCGTTTTTAGAGTCCAAATGTGGAGGAAACCCGGTGCGAGTTGCACCAAGTGACCGTGAATCCGAGAGGTTTGAAGCTTCGCGGGGGTAAATAAACGAGTCCTCGGAGCCGAACGCGGCCTCAGTGTGGAGGGAGAAGTGTCCTCTCGCTGCCGCAACAGCGGCTGTGTTTCAAAACGGTTCTCGTGTGTGGAATTTATCTCCAAAACGGAGGAAGAGAAAACACAAGTGTCGCCATGTTTCATCAGCTCGACAGAGCGGCGGTGCCGGTTGACTCTCTACGGTTCTCATGTGCTTTATAAGATCCGCCTCTCGACGGCAGAACGACACAAACACACAGACATGGCAGAAGAACCTCCAGCAGCTCCCCCGGCGGCCAAAGCCCCGAAGGCCGTGAAGGCGGCGAAACCGGTCAAGGCGGTGAAGGCCGTGAAGGCTGTTAATGCCACGAAGGCCCCCAAATCACCGAAGAAGGTGGCCCGCTCCGTGGGACCATCCCTCCAGAAGCTGATTACCGAAGCCGTGACCGAATCCAAGGAACGAAAAGGGATCTCTCTCCCCGGCATCAAGAAGGCGCTGTCCGCCGAAGGCATCGACGTGGTGAAGGTCAGGGGTCGCAGCATCACCGCGGTGAATAAACTGGTGGCTGACGAAACTGACCCAGGCTACCGGGTCAGGGGCTTCCGGCTCCTTCAAGATCACCAAGACGGCGCCCAAAGCCAAGCCGGAGACGAAAGTGGCGAAGAAGAGCGTCAAAGCCGTTAAACCCGCTGCCAAGACGCCTGTGAAGACCGTGAAGAGAGCGGTGAAGAAGTGCCCAAAGAAGGCCGTCAAGAAGCCGGCAGCCAAGCCTGCTACCCCCAAGAAAACCACCCCCAAGAAAACTACCCCGAAAAAAGTGACCCCGAAAAAAGCCGCCAAGCCCGCGAAGAAGGCTCCGGCCAAGAGAGCTGCAGCGAAGAGGAAGTGAAGCGGCTCTTGGAGCAGCACGAGTGCGCCAAACGGCTCTTTTAAGATCCGCACACATTCATGAAGAGCTCCGTCCTGCTATTAGGGTCTGATTCAGCAAGATAAACAACTCGGTCATCGATCGTAGATGACACTTCTGCTAAGTTATTTGGTTCGATTGATCATAAATATATATAAAGAAATCTAGCCAATATAACATATTGCATATATCATAAGCATTTGTATTGACAGTAAACTTTGTTCATTTATAGAGTTAAGATACATCAATTATAAATATAACATTTTTTGTTTTTTACCTAAACTACGTAGATTACAGTAAAAAACATAAGCAGAATAAGTTTAATACATAAACAAATACACTTCATCTTATATTAATATTATTTACTCTTGCACTGCGTTAATTGTTTAATTTTGTGAATGTATAGTATATAAGACAAAACAAGAGCTGCATATGAGTATTTAAGGAAATGTATTAGCATATGAGAGAAAACAGTTTCTGTATTTTGTTTAATAAATAGCTGTTTTAGAATTATAATATGAATCCCTAGTGGGGGGGGGCATCCAGACAACAAAAGACACAACAGACCAGAAACACGACAAGTTTTATTGATTTTGTTTTGTGTTTATTTTGTTTTTAACTTGTTTGGTTTTGTAAGGGGGTAGGGTTCTCTGTTCCACACTCCACGACAGTAGGTGGCGGAAATTCACTGTTCACTGGATGCCATCCGCCAAAAAAATCAAAAGAAGAAGAAGAAGAGCGGTTTGATTAGTGTAGTCCTTTGGTCCAATAGCAGCGCAGCTACAGCGCGCGTGACTCCCCGTGTGGGCCAATCAGCGCCGCCCTGACTCCGGCAGCTCCTTTATAGAGCCGCTGTTCCCCTCTGAGGGCATTCCTCGTTGATCTGTGAACACAGAGCAGACCGAGAAACTATAATGGCCCGAACCAAGCAGACCGCCCGTAAATCCACCGGAGGAAAAGCTCCCCGCAAGCAGCTGGCCACCAAGGCTGCCCGGAAGAGCGCCCCGGCCACCGGCGGTGTGAAGAAGCCCCATCGCTACAGGCCCGGTACCGTGGCTCTGAGGGAGATCCGCCGCTACCAGAAGTCCACCGAGCTGCTGATCCGCAAGCTGCCCTTCCAGCGCCTGGTGAGGGAGATCGCTCAGGACTTCAAGACCGACCTGCGCTTCCAGAGCTCCGCCGTCATGGCGCTGCAGGAGTCCAGCGAGGCGTACCTGGTCGGCCTGTTCGAGGACACCAACCTGTGCGCCATCCACGCCAAGAGGGTCACCATCATGCCCAAGGACATCCAGCTGGCCCGCCGCATCCGCGGGGAGCGCGCATAGTCTACCACTGACCTGAGATCAGCCCAGAGGACAACCAACGGCTCTTTTAAGAGCCACTCACACGCACTGACTGAGCTACAGGTGGTCCTGTGATGGAGAGACATGTTGACATGCACACACAACGTAGAGCTTAATGATATTATTAAATATACACATACTGGATTTTACAACATTTATATACATGTTGTATTTATTGCATATAGATAAATGGTCACTTTGGCTCCAGATTTAAAACCTGCTTCTTATTTGCTGGTTGTGATGCATTATAGGAGATTCTGTTCTTTGTGTGTTTTACCTCCAAACTAGGAAGCTTACTGTGAAAAGAGAGTTTGAATACATTCCTATAAATGTGATGTCATCGCTAACTGTTATAAATGCTTCTGTTCACATGTCCTTCAGAGTGAAACTTGGATATTCTTCAAACTAATTGTCTACAGAAAAGGCATTCATGAGTAGACTTACTGATCTACTGCAGTGGTCACCAACCGGGTGAGCCCATGACCCCTGACCTCCTCCTGGCCGCTCAGATCTCCCTGTTGAGAGGAAACGACGGTCCAGACTGGACTTATGACTTGAAGCTCTTTATTTGGCCAAATTCTAATTCAATGAAATCAAAACACTAGTCCAGCGTTCAAATGGATGAGACCAGGAACACAAAAGTTAATTATTTGTTAACCGCATACAAGAAAAAACATTTCAATGAGCAGCTGGATGAACTACCAACATAAATGTTTATCAACTGACGTTACAGCACGACACTGACAACATGATCAGTCAGTGCAACTCATGTAAGCTCAGCTCCTCACAATGCCATCAAGTCATGTGACTCCAGTCAGTGCTCTGTCTGTGACTGAACTCTGTCTGTGAGCTTGGAGTTAGTTCAGAAGCACAGCCAGTCTGAGGCCGTCTGTCAGTCATCACCTGGTCTTTGATTTGCTGATTTTCGCAACTTCACTGACGAGTTTTTCGGTGCGACCACTGATCTATGGGATAATTATAATATATTAAAAGATTAATTGTTGATTTAACATGAATCTATTTTAGACCACTTCCTATTTACAGTTCATCACTTTATGGCCATTAACTAAATTCCCTCAGTCAACTTGATTTCCTCAAACAGCTGTCAAATAAAACATTAAATACAACTGTAATGCTTTTAGATTATTATGCAATTCATGGTCAACAATATTGGCTTGTGTATTTAGTAAATTACTTCTCATAAACAAACATTTCCTTTCTGACTTAATTGTCTGTAACCTACCAACAAAGCCGTATTTAAATGAGTTAGAGGTTATTTGTTATGTTGTGGCTTATGATGATTCATAAACTGTAGCACAGGAATGTACACGTGTGTGTTGTGGTACAAAAAGCTCCTAATGAAGACACCTGTGTTGCAAGAAATGATCCTTAAACTTGTTTCATCAACGTGTCTTTTGCAAATACATGAAGCTGAACGGAGCAGTTCTCTGATTGGCCAATGATAGCTCCGCTCTCGTTGACCAATCAGAGAGCAGTCTGACTGTTATAAAGACCCGGTGTAGCCGGGGTGAGGACACTCTTCTCTGTTAGTTGACTGAGAGACCAACAGCTACGACATGTCTGGACGTGGAAAGGGAGCCGGTAAGACCAGAGCGAAGGCCAAGACCAGGTCCTCCAGGGCCGGCCTCCAGTTCCCCGTGGGCCGTGTCCACAGGCACTTGAGGAAGGGTAACTACGCCCGGCGTGTCGGCGCCGGAGCTCCGGTGTACCTGGCGGCGGTGCTGGAGTATCTGACCGCTGAGATCCTGGAGTTGGCCGGGAACGCGGCCCGCGACAACAAGAAGACCCGCATCATACCCCGTCACCTGCAGCTGGCCGTCCGCAACGACGAGGAGCTCAACAAGCTGCTGGGCGGAGTGACCATCGCTCAGGGCGGCGTGCTGCCCAACATCCAGGCGGTGCTGCTGCCCAAGAAGACCGAGAAGGCCGCTAAGAAGTAGACACAACAACACCACAACAACAACGGCTCTTTTAAGAGCCACGCACTCCGCTAGAGAGAGATCCTTTTTGAGTTATTGTATTTTACTTTTCAAACGAATGCCCCACTTATCAAACTAAATGGATTCTTAAGTTAAATCTCCTATAATTGTGTTGCTGTAAGTTGAAGTAACTAAATAGTTCAACTCCAGGTTGTTTACTTCCTGAGTGTCTGCAGCTGATGGCTGAGCGGCTTCATCTCGTAGCCAATCCGCCGTTAAGGGGGTTTGTGGTCAGCGCGCTGCACGTGCTGCTGCGGTGTGTAACGTTACATCTGATTTACCACAGGCAGTGACCACATGAGGCACATTTGTGTTTTTGTTTCGCAAACGACACAATAAGGTTTTTGGAGCAAATTTCACATGCAAGTAAATTGTTAGTTTTGCTCAAACAATTTGTTGCTGCAAATAGAATCTTGTCTGGTCTGTCGTATCTGATCAAAGATCCATCAAAGCCACACGGTCGGCTGCAGGATCTGGTCTGTGGAGGGCTCCTGGGGATCTGCTCTTGGTCTCTGGTCCACATTGACACCAGGTCAATCAGATACTGTTTTAAACTGAATTAACAAACCTTCATTTTAATGAAGGATTCTTTTATAACTCAAATCTTCTGAGGTAAAGGTACGACATCGTGATGGTTGAGGTATCGGTGGCCTGATCGTCTTACATCACTACAGAACACAGTCACATGACTCATTTTGTTCAGCTGATCAAGGGCTGCTGGAGCATGATCACACGATCACACGAACTCATGTTCACTGTCACTACAAACTGCTTTAATGAGTCTTCTTGACCTTTTAAAGCTCAGTTACTGGATGAAGTTTCTCATCGATATATTTAATATACATTTTATATGATCTCATGCACTGATTCTAAAACCAGTAGAAGCACTTTAACTATGAAAAATAAACAAAATATACACTTTATTTTGCTGACTCATAAGAAGAAACAACCACCTGAAGTATCACATGATTCAGTTTGATTAAAGAGAAGAAAACATAAAGAATAAACAAGTGACACACAGCCAACTTAATGAGTTTTAAATGATTGAGCCGCGAGTTAAAGTTGCTGACACACCAGTGATCTCATGACCACATGTGTGAGGTCACCCGTCAGAGCCTCCTGCTGCCTTCAGGTTGAGCCTCCAAACAGAAATACACAGAGCAGAATACATCTGGTCTCCAGGTCTGGGAGTGCTGAAGTTTGATTCCTCACCGACGGCCCACACCTGAGACTCAAAGAGATGAGGTCACGCTCAGTGATGAGGTCACACACTCGGTGATGAGGTCATCAAGGGATGAACCATAGACACTTGACGTATGACTCTGGAGGTTCTCAAGCTAACAAGCTTTAAATATTTAATGACTGATTCAACTTCAGCTTGACTTTTTTTTGTCGCCACATGAAACTTCTAAGCTTTTAGAACTACGGTCATTTGATTGTTCTGACCATAAATCTAAATAACCTTTTTAAGAACAATAGATCCTCTGTTCTGACCAAGTGATCGGGCCCTATAATGATAGTAATGACAACTTTACATTGTCATTATATATAATATGGTTATAGTCATTTTTGAACCAACTTCCTTTTTTTGGCCTGAATAG